>NC_043002.1:4271084-4281084 GCF_006345805.1 Octopus sinensis
CTATCTATCTATCTATCGATCTATATATCTATCTATCTATATATCTACTTATATATACGTATATTTCTATACATATACTTATGCATGTGTGCATTTGTGTGTATGTATGTAACTGACAATGTGTGCGCGTATGCATGTGTGTGCGTAAGACCGTCTGAGTGCTTGAGTTGTGTGTGTGTGTCTGTGTGTGTTTACGCATCCATCTTGGTGTGTATGTGCTTTTGAGTGTGCATGCATTCTTGGGTGGGGACTTCTGACAAAATCCATTAAATTTTTATACCCATCACCTCTCGGGTTATTCATCTTCATCGTTTTATATATTATTCATTATATTTTATTCTATTCCGCACGCCCTGTAACCCACTGCATTCCGTGTTGCCCCTTACACCATTTTTGTGAACCGTTCTGTGGCATCTCTCATCCGCTGCCTCTGCAGCAGCAAAGGAACCACCATTGCCGATATTTTAAAAAACATTTTCTCTGATTTTTATTCCTTTTCAGTAACGTTCAAGGCACTTCATACACGGGTGCACGCGCACAATACATAAGTAGAAACACGCACCCCCACCACACACGCATTGAGGCTCTCACACACTCATACACACGCACACACACACACAGATATATATGTATAGACGCACACACTCGTGCACGCGGATTCCTCTTGGACTGCTTAACCGTATTGCTGTTGTTCGCCACGAGCACCACTTTGTAGAATCGCATAAATATACAAACACAAGTTGTCATGCATATATATATATATATTATATATATATATTATATACATATATATATACATATATATAATATGTGTGTGTGTGTGTGTGTGTGTGTGTGTGTGTTATAAATATACGTATGTATGTATACAACACACACATATATATATATGCATATATTTACATGCATACTCATACACATATACATGCATCTAAGCATCCATATATACATGCATGAGTACTTACGCATGCATACAGCCAAACGTACGCGCGCGCGCACACACACACACATGATATGTCTGTATGAATGTATGTATGTATCTGTGTGTGTATGTATATATATATATACCCGTACATATATGAATACGCAAATATGCCCATATCTGTACATTGGCATTTCTCTCTCAATCTGTCTCTGACTCTCTTTCTGTGTCACACACCACACACTACACACACACACACACACACACACACACACACACACACACACACATTTATACTACATCGTCATCATTATCATCATTTCAGCGCCATCATTTAACGTCCGTTTTGACAGGAAACGGTTTCCCCAGCTGGCTGGATGCCCTTCCTAACGCCAACTTCTTTACAGAGTGTACTGGAAGCTTCGTACGTGTCAGCGGCACCAGTGAGGTCGCGTGACTCAAAAAAGAACGGAGGAAAAGGAAGTATTTTGGAGGGAAAGTTGGATTTACGTCTGATGTTGAGAGGCTAAGGTATGATAGAGAGACAACACATCTTCCTCAGCCACGTATCTCCTAAAAACGGAGGTAGATGCCTGCAGAAGATAAGAAGAAGGCAGTGATGTTGTACTTGAGAAGATTCTCAAGGAACCAGGCAAGCGTAAGAGATAAAGACAGCGGGGCATGAGAGGGAATGAGGGTGAGTGGATGCTTTCATAGGAGAGGAGGTAGAGTAGTGGAGGTTGAGGTTAATGTCGTGAGTGATTAACAAGGATTGGGTGCAGATGATGGGAAACACCAGTATGGAGAAGGAGGTATAGGGGTGGATCAAGAAGGAGAGTAGATCAGAAAGTATGTGCTAGGTGTGGGATCAGTGACGAGAGAGATAAAGAGATACATAAAGGGGCTATAATATTGGGTAGATCATCATGGTAGATACGGGTGGGCAGGTACAGAAAGGTGGGCTTGGTTGGTTGAAATGGTGTGGGCAGGGACGTTGCGGAATGTGGGAGACTGTTCGGTAGGAGATGGGATTTTGTAAGTGCTGCTTCTGCTCTCAGGTGATTACTAAAGCCGGGTAGTACCATCGGTGGGGGTGGGGCAGGAGCGACGAAAATGTGGGGGTGGAGTGGAGCGAGCAGAGCAAAACGCCAATCATCTCAGTCCTTGTCACTTCCTCCGTAAGTTTCAGCATCTAAAAATCAGCTTTCAATACTTTGTCCTAAGTCTTCCTGGGTATCCCTCTTCTACGAGATCCACCCCACTTTAAGCGACTGTCTTCATCCCTACGCATCACATGACCGAACCAGCGCAGCCGTCCCTTTTACACGCTGCATCTTATGCTTAACTTTTCTCTCAATACCTTTGCACTTTGTCGTATACTAACATTGTACATCCAGCAGAACATAGTAACTTCATTCCTCTCTAGTCTTCGTTTGTCCTCTGCATTCAGGACCCATACCTCACAACCATGGAGCAGTGTTATACGTACACAGGTAAGATACAATCTGTCTTTCACTCGGAAAGAGAAACCTTTTGTTGTTGACTGAGATCAAAGCTCTCTGAACTTTCTCCAACCAATTTTTATTCCAGTAATGACACTTTCAGAACATCCTCGTCTACAGCTAATTAGGTCGTCTAGGTAACAAAATTATCTACTGCCACTAGGGAACCTCCAGAGCATTAGAGAAAATCAATTTCCTGCGTGATCTCAGACTTTATGGCACCAATGCATTTTCCACATAAAAACAAAGAAAAAAACCCTACTTTCTTCGTTAACTTACCTGCCATTCCCAAACTACCTGCCTGCGATTACACCACATCTGCTGTGTGCCCATAGCTTGCCCTGGGTACACCGTCTGGAATTTCTGCCTACATTTTCCCTCATATTGAACTGGAGCATTTATCTGAAGTGGATCGGGTCCTGTCTGATTTATTGTTTACTTTAATCTTGGTTTTTGTTGAGTTAATTCTTAGACCCTTTGAGTCCAGGTTTTGCTTTCACACCTGGATTTTCTTTTCTAGTTCTGTTACAGATTTCGTTTAGAGAATGAGATCGTCAGCATACATTAGTTCCCAGGGGCAACTGGTTTTAAATTCCTCTGTTAATGCTTGGGGAACAACGATGAGCAGGAAGGGACTGAGAACCGAGCCCTGGTGTATGCCTATTTGTCGCTGTACTCATGGCTAACTTTGACCTTACTGGCAGCACTCGTGTCATCTATCCATAGCTTCCTCAAAGACCACGGTATTGCAGAGCGAGAGACTCTGTGGAAGGCTTTCCCTAGGTCGACAAATGGTTTTCTTTTAGCGAAATACTCCTCCTGCATCTATCTATCTATATCTATCTATCTATCTATCTATCTATCTATCTATCTATCTATCTATCTATCTATCTATCTATCTATCTATCTATCTATCTATCTATCTATCTATCTATCTGTCTGTCTGTCTGTCTGTCTACATATAAGGAACCTGGCATGGGTGGGACGCTGATCAATTTGGATCAATCAAAAGCTTTCGATCGGGTAGACCATCGCTACTTGGAGGCTGTCCTTAGAGCGGCTGGTTTCGGTCCCGTCTTCCGCGGTTGGATCGCTGCCTTTACGCTCGGTAGTTCGCGTAAATGGTCATCTGTCCAGACCATTTAACATCACGCGTTCGGTTCGTCAAAGATGCCCCCTCTCGTCACTTCTGTACATATTGACTCTTGAGTCACTACTGCGGAAGCTGGCGACGCTGAGGGGCATCCCGTGAGAGCAGGGATGCGGGAGGAGCGTGTCTGCATACGCGGACGATGTCACCGTGATAGTGTCGAGCCACAGGTATATCGACCTGGTCGGCGAGATATTAAAAGAATACGAAGCGGTAACAGAAGCAAAAATTAACCGGTAAAAGTCAGTGGGCTGCGGCTCGGCACCTGGAGAAGCAAGCCCATGCCGTCCAATAGCGTCTCCATTGTGGGACTCTGGACCGATGGACCGGTTAGATTTCTTGGAGTCTGGTTCAGACCTCTAAATAGAGAAGAACCGGGGCGAGATAACGAATAGGGTGGCCACTCTCACCCAGCAATGGGCCGAGAGGAATCTATCCCTAAAAGGTCGAGCGGAGGTTGCGAACGCGTACATCGCATCCTTCATCGATTACCGTCTGACCGTCATGCCTTTTCCCGACCCTACCATCACCAAACTGGAACGCATACTCTTCCGCTTTTTGTGGAAGGGAAGCGTTCCGATGGTTAGGCGATCCATTTGCTGTCAACACCTGCTAAATGGAGGGTTGGGCATGTCGTGGTTGATGATGCGCAGACATGCGCTGAGACTGCGGTATCTCCGGCGCTTCGGTGAACAGGTGTGGTCGGCGTTTGTGCGGCGCGCTTTCCCGCAGCTCGTCTCTTTGGCCAAACTGTAGTCGTGGATCAAACAGAGACCGAGGCTAGGCGAATGGCACCGCGAGTGCCACCTTATTCTTAAGCAACTTTGCCGTCCGGGACCAAACTTGTGCGACTTCAATTTCACAAAGGCGGGAGGTGCGACGAAGTACTCGGGCAGAATCTGGGCGTCAGAATCTGACCCGGCTGTTCAGGACAACTTTCGAGCCGGAACCCATGGTTAACAATAAGATATCCCTGGCCTGGCAGTGCTATCGAGAAGCATTACCCGTTCGGGATAAGCTGTACAGGCACGGTTCGAGACATACCGGACCGACTTGCCCGAGATGCGGTCAAAGCAACGAAATCGTTCTGCACGCACTCGTGCAGTGTCCAACCATTTCTGACCTGTGGGCTTGTGCCGAACGGCTACTTTCACGTTTGGGACGAGTCGCTTGTCGGCCGAGTCTATCGTGAAAATTGCTCTCTCTCTCTCTCTCTCTCTATATATATATATATATATATATATATATATATACACACATATGTACAAACACACACGCGCACACAAGTAAGTAAACACACACACACACACACACCACACACACACACACACCACACACACACACACACACACACACTCACAAGTGAGCATATAAATTCAAAACAAGGCGGAAGAAATAATACTCGAATACCTAAGATAGAGTAATATGTTTTTATTAAAGCTGCAAAATCTTCAGGAAACTGCCGCTCAGAGTTTCGCATTCCCGTTCGTCGGACAGTTGTGATGAATAATTCATGAAATACATGATGTAGTTATCACAACTGTCTGACGAACGGGAATGCGAAACTCTGAGCGACAGTTTCCTGAAGATTTTGGATTCATCACAACTGTCCGACGAACGGGAATGCGAAACTCTGAGCGACAGTTTCCTGAAGATTTTGCAGTTTCAATAAACATCCATCAAACCCCAAAATCTCAATCAATAAATAATCTAAACCTTCCTGTAACAATCTGTCGACCCATCCACCCGTCCATCCATCCATGCGCCTAAAACCCATCCATCGATCCATCTATCCATCTATCCATCCAACCATCCACACACCCCTTCATCCATCCACCCACCCATCCATCCATCTATCGATGGATTGATCCATCCATCCGCTCAAACCCCATCCATCCATCCATCCATCCATCCGACTAACCTTCCAAGTGTTCATTCAACCATTTAACCATTAATATATCCATTCACACATCTAACCATTTATTCTTCTAACCATGTGACCATCTATTTAGTCAGTCAATCATCTACATCTAACCTAACCATCTATTCATATATCTATCCATCCACCCAAAGATTTAACCCTCCGCTAATCAATTTGTCCATATACTTAACCATCTAACTATCCATCTAACCACCCACCCATCAACCCACACATCCATCCATCCATCCATCCAAGCGTTCATTCAACCATTTACCACCCTCTGGTAAGCGTTCTGAGCATGTGCGCGTGCAGTGTACGCGCACGCACCACCTATATAACCGTTTTTAATTGCATACATATATACATGCATACATACATATATATGTATATATGTATGTGTTCACACACACACACACACACACACACACACACATACACACACACACACACACACACACACACACACATATTACAGAAATTCCAACTTTGATTTTCACTTTTTATTTACAATCTTATAAGATAATATAATATAATGAAATGATAGAATATTAAATGTCCATTCTGATTGAACTAGTACTTTCATGCATTAGACTATGCAATCTTCAGGTCCATATAATAGTGGTGACAGCTAAATAGACAATCATACTAATACTTAGAGATACCATTTCTACTGCTACAACCACTACCACTAACAACAGCAACCATACTAAAGGTGCTCATTATGAAGATAGCAGGAAAATTCTAGCGAAGTCAAGAGGAATGTCAATAAAATTAATCTTATTTTGAGTTTAAAGTTCTATTACCACAGCTACGCCTAACAACCCCTCCCACCAACAACAATAATCAAGGTGATGATGATGGTGATGATAATAATTGAAATGTAAAAATCCCTGGGAAATATTGTAAACAACATTCCTAAAAATATACAAAAAATTACTGCTTTGGCCATGGTCAAAATACAGGTCTCTCGACATGTTCAACAAACCGTGACGCCTAAACCAAGCACCAATCAGCTTTAGTAATTTAGTAAAGCCACACACTGATTGGTCAGAATACAGTTTGCAAAAATTGACATTCTGGAGCCTATACAAATGTATTTAAGGCATACAGTTTAGCCATCTCACTACAGTTGTAGATTGTAAAATATAACTGTCACCACTACTATATGAACCCAGTTTCCGTTTTCGTTTTCCGTTGTTTACTGTCTGCGTTTTCTATTTACTGCCTTCTCAGTTTTTTTTCGCTTTTCTTCTATTCTTCAATTTCTTTAGTTCGTTATGGTATGTGGTTTGCGCCTGAAGAATATGTTTGAGTTTTCTCAACATATGAAACTATTAGTAACGCTTCAATACATGTATTGTGGCCTTTAAATAAATAATATTCATCTCTCACCAGATGGAGTACATTTTTTGTTGAATTTTTTTTCACGGATCAGTACATTATATATTGTTTTTGCTGTCCTGTTCTTGTCACCATTTTTACCCCTCCGCAAAAAATCCCAAATTTTATTTAATTTGCTTTGCGGGAAGGATTGTTTCAATGAACTCGTGTCTTGTCCTTAACTTCGAAACACAGAATAAGTCGAAGCAGGGGCAGCTGAAGAAGGGTAATATTCCTTGTGTTGTATGTCTTGTACTCTGTTTTCTCGTTGTTTGAAAAAGTCCATTTCCATGTTTTTGTTTTTATGTTTTCGTTTCTCATTGTGTTCTACGTTTTCTTTTGGTGTCCTGTACCCATATATGCATGTATATATACATATAGATGCAGGTATGTACATATATGTATGTATGTATGCATATGTTTTATTTATTATCTTGTTATTATATATATGCATATACACATATATAATTGGCGTTTTCTCCGAAGAATATGGTGGACGATAATTGTAATGAAAGGAACTAATGATTGGTTTGATTGAAGAGAATGTTGGCATATTCAGGGTGATAGCGGCAATGAGTTGTTGCATTATCCGTGCGCATGCGCGATTGGGTAGGTAAAGGGATTTTCCAGAATGTACGATACGCGGTGTGTACGTATGTGCACGTGTCCCTGTGAATAAGTGTTTAGACAAACCAGTGTTTGGGAAAACAATGTGATGTTGTCAAGTAGAGAGATTAAAAGCTGGTTAATGGGCCGAAGATGAACGTTAGGTAGAGGTGGCTTAGGACGACACCAACATGTCGTCTCTAAGTCATTTAGCGGACGTGCAAGTATATGGTGGATTACTGAATGGTAATAGAGGTAGAAGCAAATAGACGCGGCAGGTTGTGAATTCTTAAAAGCAACCGCGAATAACTATAAGGATTCTTCATGAAATTAACTGCTTGTTAATTAATGAATGAAGGCAGGTGTGTGGGTGTGGCGGGTGTGTGGGTATCGGTGTGTAATGGGTGTTTGAGTAAATGTTTGGTTGTTGATAATTGTGTAAATGATACGATGTAGTATCATAGTTAATATTTGATTTAGGGGTGTATTCACACACACACACACACACACACACACACACACACACTCACACACACACTCACACACATACACACCCACACACACACACACGCACACACACACTCCCACATACACACTCACACACACAGACACACAGACACACAGACACACAGACACAGACACACAGTCACACACACACAGACACACACACACTCACACACACAGACACACAGACACACACACTCACACACACACACACACACACACACACACACACACACACACACACAAACATACATTCACGTATCTGTCGAGTTTGATCATGTGTGTGTGTACATACATAGAATACATACATATGTGAATATATGAGCGTATTTGATGGTTGTGCGTCTACCCCGATCTCAAATCGAACTTTAATATTACATTGTATCATCCACGCAATTAATCAACAGCTACGTATTCACCCCCCACACACAGAGGTTCTCATTCACTAATTAACAAGTAGTTAACAAGAATCCCTAGAGTTGTTCTCATTTATTTTTAAGGAGTGGCTGTGTGGTAAGTAGCTTGCTAACCAACCACATGGTTCCGGGTTCAGTCCCACTGCGTGGCATCTTGGGCAAGTGTCTTCTGCTATAGCCCCGGGCCGACCAATGCCTTGTGAGTGGATTTGGTAGACGGAAACTGAAAGAAGCCTGTCGTATATATTTATATATATATGTATATGTATGTATGTGTATGTGTTTGTGTGTCTGTGTTTGTACCCCTAGCATTGCTTGACAACCGATGCTGGTGTGTTTACGTCCCCGTCACTTAGCGGTTCGGCAAAAAGAGACCGATAGAATAAGTACTGGGCTTACAAAAGAATAAGTCCCGGGGTCGATTTGCTCGACTAAAGGCGGTGCTCCAGCATGGCCGCAGTCAAATGACTGAAACATGTAAAAGAGTAAAGAGTAAAAGAGTATACACGTCTTCCACTATCAGCCGTATGTCCACCTTGCTTTGTGCTAATTCAATTACGTTTGGCTTGTTAAAACCATGACCTACCAATCCGTAGCATTCAACTATGGTCCATTAACCAACCACAATCCTTTACCTCCTTACTTGACAACGCATTATTGTTTACCAAAATACTTGCTTACCCAAATATCTATGCACCGAAAACAGCTCTATGTCACCACCTCCCTTACGGTCACACGCCTACACTACAAAACTGATGTGGTAAAATCATACAGCCACACACACATACCAGGTGGCATCAGAAAGTTCCCGTACTAGTTCTATAGCGCGCCAACAGATGGCAGCACATTTGCATGCGCACCAAGTGCTGCCAGTGATCTTCATGAGGCAGTGTGCTGAGTGACATCGCTGTGCTTACTACGCAAGTTATGAGATTTGTTGTGTTTTTGTGATCACGTGTATGCTGTAGTCTGCGATTTTGTCATGGACCAGGAAGTTGAAACAAAAATCCAACGTAAAATTTTGTGTTAAACTTAGGATGTCTGCTACAGAGACATTGGTGCATGCTTCGGCAAGCTTACGGCGACGTGGAAATGGGTCGTATGCAATGTTTCGAGTGGCACAACTGGAATATCTTTTAACTATATACAAAATAGTCAGCCGGCCTGGAGTATCGCAATTTGAAACCGCCAGTCAGCGGATAATATCGATCTTTCCAATTCTCGAAATAACCAGTATTAAGTTCTCTCATTTTATAGCAGTTTGCATACAGAGTACTGACACCCTTATACATGCATAGATAGATAAATGGATAGATAGATAGATAGATAGATAGATAGATAGATAGATAGATAGATACATACATACATACATACATACATACATACATACATACATACGTAAGACATGCATAGATGCATACCTACATAAAGATGTCAGTTCTTAAGACAAATTTGACGATGACGTAATTCCTGCAAAAATTGAATGTATAAATAAAATAAGAAAGAGGGAAAGAATGAAAGAACGATGTTTAAAGCGTTTGTCCATTGGGGATCAAAGAAGACAAAGGCTTCGACTACAGGTACTTCAATAGGGAATCCATC
>NC_043002.1:4286084-4296084 GCF_006345805.1 Octopus sinensis
TGGTACATTCCACAAGTATTTCTTTTCATTATGATTGGTTATGGCTTCTACCACATTGTGGGTTTTTATTTCTTTGTCCTCGGGATTATCCTTCCTATGGATCTCATTATAGGGTGTCCTAACCACAACGTCATGTCTCATCGGTAGATAATACATTGATGACATTTTCGTGATATTGGGTGATACCTTCAGTGTGAACTCCATAGAGTCTGCATCGGTTATCACATTTTACGGATCTTCCCGCATCTCTAACCCTTTTGTGCATCAGGTATTTGGTTGATATTTCCTGTTCTTGGATTGCAAACGCATATCCTTCAAAGTGTGAGGCAGTAATCCGGCTATTCGTCCCTGATAAACGGCTTTGATGATCGATGTTACTATCATCACGGAGCTTTCTGCTAACATTCCAATGCATAGGCCATCTGCGCATACAGGCTCATCCTTTCGTCTGATATGTTGTGGTAGATCGTGCGACTTCTTTGGGCAAGTATTCTAGGTTATCAGACGAAGAGTGTTTCTCAAGGAGTTGCCTGCCAAGTCTTATGATGTTATCAGCCTCATGTGTACAAACTTGGTCAAGGGTGCACTTTGATGCTTGTATGTATGTATGTATGTATGTATGTATGTATGTATGTATGTATGTATGTATGTATGTATGTATGTATGTATGTATGTATGTATGTTTGTATGCATGTGTGTATGTATGTTTGTATGTGCGTGTATGTGTGTGTAATTATCTGCTATATTTTTTATACGTATATTATGTACTTATGTATGTCTTTACATTTGTTTCGAACAACATATTCAGCAGTGCATATAATGAATGTTTAATGCACAAAATTCGTGAAACGTTTCATATTTCTTTTATTACAGTTTCACATCCATCCATTCGTTCGTCCGTCGGTCCATGCGTCCCTCTGTCCATCCATACATCCGTCCGTCCCTCCATCCACACACCCACCAGCCGTCCGTCTGTCCATCCATACATTCAGCCATAACAATGTTGTTTTACTCAGCAATCTGAAGAGTTATCATAAGTGTGTAATAACGAGTTAATAGAATTAGCAGCGCTAAGACTTTTTGGTGGTGGTCATGGTGGGGAAGGAGAATGGAAACGGGATAGGAATCGGAGAATTAATCAGCTCAGTTCTCGGTATGTAGGTAGAAATACGAGGTAAACATTTCTTCATATCATACTATATTGTCTCGAAAAGAAAGGGAACAATTTGGAGATGTAGTCCTAGACACACCATGTCTGGTAAAAAAAGAAAAAAGCAAAAGCCGGGATGGTCATAGCTGGAATATCCTTGACCCCAGCTGCAGCAATAGCAGCAGCGATGGTAAGGAAATCGAATCAGAATACACGAAGCGAAGATAGCTTGACGTGTCACATGAAGCATGGAGAACTGTTAAGCTCTCAGATTACTCAGAGAAAGGGATTGGTATTCACCCCACGCATCTTTATAAAGAGCACAGATTATATTACAATGTCATAGGGAATGATAACACGATACGCTATCAGACTCTCACGTGCATACATTTACTAACAGTAAAGAACACATACTCGTGTCACTGAGGGTCCCTCAAGTCTAGGGAAGAGGCCAAGGGTGGATTCCTCACTTTCTTTCAAGTTTGAAGCTATTCACTGACGAAATTCTTTAAATGTTTTGGTCCCGTCCCCCCCACCAATAGTTTAAGCCTTATGAGCAAAACTGTAATCTTAACATCTTATATGAAAGCCAATGTATGTATGTATGTATGTATGTATGTATGTATGTATGTATGTATGTATGTATGTATGTATGTATGTATGTATGTATGTATGTATGCATGTATGTATGTATGTATATGTATGTATGTATGTATGTATGTATGTATGTATGCATGTATGTATGTATGTATGTATGTATGTATGTATGTATGTATGTATGTATGTATGTATGTATGTATGTATGTATGTATGTATGTATGTATGTGTATGTATGTATGTATGTATGTATGTATGTATGCATGTATGTATGTATGTATGTATGTATGTATGTATGTATGTATGTATGTATGTGTGTATGTATGCGTGTATGCATGCATGTATGTATGTATGTATGTATGTATGTATGTATGTATGTATGTATGTATGTATGTATGTATGTATGTATGTGTGTGTGTATGAATGTATGTGTGTGTGTGTATGTATGTATGTGTGTGTGTGCATTTGTATGCATGCGTTATTCTATTATTCTTTAATCGATTTCAACAACCAGAGGCACCAAAATTACCGATAATACTTTTGCTTATTTTAGACTCGTTTCCCAGAATCGGTTTTGGTGAAGAAATGAGTGGGACAAGGTTGCCATTCTTTGCTGCGTTTCTGTCGTAATGTGCGTTTATCTAATGTCTCAGATAAAAAAGCGGTAAAAATTAAACACGCACGCATACGCACACACACACACACACACACACACACACACACACACACACACACACACACACACACACACACACACACACACACACACATACCAACAACAACATTGCCTCAACGATCTTGACAATGACGACGAAGACGACGACAAACACCACAACCACCACCACCACCACCACCTCAATTTCTCCTCTCCTGCTCCTCCTGCTCCTGCCCCTCCTGCTCCTGCCCCTCCTCCTCCTGCTACTACAAACGCCACCAGTACTACTGCTGTCACCATATCGCCACTGTACCTACAACTACCACCAGCAGTACCACTAAATACCACCACTTCTGTTGTGACGTACACTAACACCACTCCTACTACGTGAGATACTACTACAAGCACTACGACGGCTACCCACCGCTAATACCATCCAACTACTACTACAGCAACCATCAGCACCATCACCGCATCGTCGTGGTCATCATCATCATCATCAATAACAACAACACTGTCAATGAGGAAGTATTAGCGAGCAGCCGACTAACATTTGCAGAAAACCACTAGTAATAAGTCACCGCCACCACCATAACAACAACAACAACAACAACAGCAGCAACCACTATCACAACTGCCACCGACAACAACACCATCACCAACACCATCACAACTAACATCTCCTCTACCACTAACACCACCACCACCACCGCCACCACCACCACCATCACCACCGCCACCACGACCACCACAACGACGACGACGACGACGACGACCACCACCACCACCACCGCCGCCGCCACCACCATCAAAACGACCGTCACCATCACCACCACCATCATCATCATCATCATCATCATCATCATCATTATCACTACCTTTGCTTCTAGCACCACCACCACCACCACCTAAATAAACCCTAGGAAAAAAGGAGAGAGAGAAAAAAAGCAGAAATACAAAAGAACATAGTACAAGCAAAACAAAAGAACACAACAACAACAACAACAACAACAACAATAATAAATATATGAATTAAAAGGTGAAACCTTCGCCCCCCCACTTCCATCCATTGCATCGACCGCCAAGCATCTCTTCTTACATCCCTTTCCAGCAGTGGCGAGTTGAGTCCCAGTCGAACCCTCCAGGGACATAACTTCAGATATGAATTATATACATAGCGCACAGCGCCGTGGGAGAGAGATAGCAATGAAAGCTAAGCTAATGCGATTGGCTAACTTCGTTGCTTGGCTGCTTCGGTGTTATGTTGGGATTTCACACTCTACTTATCTGCCGAGCGGAAGCGATAGTTGTTGTTGTTGTTGTTGCTGTTGTTGATATTGTTGTTTAGCTCCAAGTTAACCATTATCGTGCAGACCTATGGTCAAACACGTTCCAGTCGTGACCACCTTTTTTTTTTATTGTATGCGTTGTTTAAGGGTTAACTGTGACATTTTTTCGAAGACAGCGGCTGCTATTTCTCGCAATCTGAGTGATCTCGTAGAGGCTCCCTTATCGGCTGCTGATTGATTATTATGGCGGCTAATAGCAATGACAGCAGTGTTGCTTGTTTTGTGGTTGTTAGTAAGAGTTGGTGTGGTGGGGGAAGCGATGACGATGTTTCAAATCTGATGTTGGTTAATGGTAACGGTCTCGTTGTTGTTGTTGTTGTTGTTCTTTAGCTCCAGGTCAGTCTTAATTGAGAAGTCATAGAATGTAAGACCTTCCAGCCCAAAGTATCCATTTTTTAAAAGGAGTTTCTAGGAAACATTATCCAATGCATCCTTCTTATATGCAAACGGCGGAGCATAATTTGAGAGAGGTTTCACTGCGATTTCTAGCAGATCACGTAGAAGCTCCCCCCGTTTCCCTGTTGTTGTTATCGTTGCTGTTGCTGATGTCATTTCGCCTCCGATTAACGTTGACCAAGCAAACCTAAGATGAAAGGCATTCAAGCTCCGATCATCCTGGATTTTTACCTCTGTCTTAAGGAACCCAGGGCTCCAGGAACCAACCGTATTCTTTTCTAAGGTATTATTGAGTGATTTGAGGGAGATTTGGCTACTCCGAGCACAAGAAGCTCCCGTTAACCCAGCTTATTTGGAGTCTCTAACAGTATTTGTCGCGGTTTTGTAGTGTTGGTATTTAATCCCAGGTCTGTATCGATCAGCCGAATCTATGGTCAAAACCGTGATCATCCCATTGTTTTTTCTTAATATAACGAAACTAGAAACTAGCTTCAGATTAGCCAAAGTTCTCTTCTTGTTTTAAGTCAGTAGGATGTAGTTTCAGAGAATTTGATCTTTATTTCTTGCAGCCTTAACTAACAGCGTAGAGCAAGCATGGTGAACAATTTTTCAGCAGCGGACCACAAGAGACATGACTCATTATAAGGTGGGATGCATTACTAAAAAACATTTTGGTAATTTTTCGTTTGGAGCGTCATTCAGAAAGTTCCAGGGGCCAAAAGTTGCCCCTGACTGGGGACGAGGTTGTCCTCTTTGCCATATAGCTGTGGCAGTAGTTTAAGTTGTGTGGCTGGTCAGAGTTGTGACTCTGAGGAGGAGTAGTAAGAGAGGGTGGATGAGGAATAAGTCTTTGATGTTATTGTGGTTCTTTAGTCTCGGATTATTAGACTCAATCAAAGAGAGACATGATCATCCAAGGACATTCTAGTCATGACTCTCCAGTACATTTTTCGGCATAGTAATCCTGGATCTCATCATTCGATGCGTTCTTATCTAAGACAACAAGGTGTGATTTGAAGAAGATTTGACTGCTATTTCTAACACGCTGAATGACCATGTAAAAGTAGGTCTTTAATAACATTAATCAACAAGAATTTATTTTCTATCAGAAGTGAAATTAGCTATTTTTTAATTCCCATTTGTCACTGATTCCAAATTTACTTTTACCTTTTTTCTTTCCTAACACGTCGAAATTTTGAAATATGTTTTTCTTTTTCTCAATTTCGTCAATATCTTAAGGTATATTAAATGACATTTTATACGAAATTTGTTTATCGTTTGAAACGGGAAAAGAAAAGTATACACTTAATTCACGCATAATTTTAACTGGATATATAATAGATTGAATTAAATACACGCAACTAAAGAATATACATTATACAATTTCTTTGTAAAGTATTGCGAATATAATTTAGTTTCAAATTTTGGCATAAGGCCTGTAAGTTCGGGGTAGGGGCTAAATCGATTACATCGACACCAGTGTTCAACAGGTACTTATTTCATCGACCCCGAGAAGAAGAAAGGCAAAAACGACTTTGGAGGAATTTAAACTCAGAACGTAAAAACAGACGAAATGCCGCTAAGCGTTTTGCTTGGCGTGTTAACCATTCTGCCAACTCGCTGCCTTTATTACAACTATGTATGTATGTATGTATGTATGTATGTATGTACGTATGTACGTATGTATGTATGTATGTATGTATGTATGTATGTATGTATGTATGTATGTACGTACGTACGTATGTATGTATGTATGTATGTATGTATGCATGCATGCATGCATGCATGTATGTATGTATGTATGTATGTATGTATGTGTGTATGTATGTATGTATGTAATGTATGTATGTATGTATGTATGTATGTATATTTGTACGTGTGCGTGTGACTGTGTGTGTATGTATGAATGTATGTATGTATGTATGAATGTATGTATTTATGTATGTATGTGTGTATGTATGTATGTATGTATGTATGTACGTACGTACGTACGTATGTATGTATGTATGTATGTATGTATGTATGTACGTACGTATGTATGTATGTATGTATGTATGTTTGTATGTATGTATGTATGTATGTGTATATGTATGTATGTATGTATGTATTTATGTATGTATGTATGTATGTATGCATGCATGTATGTATGTATGTTTGTATGCATGTATTATGTATGTATGTAGCTTATAAACATAGTTTAGCTTTTCGCTCTCCATCATCCCACACTAGTTAGGTTTCATTCCCAAACCCCTGGTATTTATGTCTTTGGTCAGAGATAAATCTCTAACAAGATCTTTCAAATGCTCATATGTCACATCATAACTTTTAGCCTCATTATGAGTTATCGCTAAATTTCCAACAATAATTCCATTATTTTGATTAATCTTTAAAATCATTCTAGAAGCTGATTTTTTTTTATCCGCCATACATTTTTTTCGCTTTCATCAACAATCGCAAAATCAAGAATTATTCTTTGACTGGATGGAAGCACTCCGTCGGTTACGACGACGAGGGTTCCGGTTGATCCGATCAACGGAACAGCCTGCTCGTGAAATTAACGTGTAAGTGGCTGAGCACTCCACAGACACGTGCACCCTTAACGTAGTTCTCGGGGATATTCAGCGTGACACAGAGAGTGACAAGGCCGGCCCCTTGAAATACAGGTACAACAGAAACAGGAAGTAAGAGTGAGATAAAGTTGTGGTGAAAGAGTAGAGCAGGGATCACCACCATCTCTGCCGGAGCCTCGTGGAGCTTTAGGTGTTTTCGCTCAATAAACACTCACAACGCCCGGTCTGGGAATCGAAACCGCGATCCTACGACCGCGAGTCCGCAGCCCTAACCACTGGGCCATTGCGCCTCCACATTCTTTGACTATCAATAGTTGAGTAAATAATCTTGGCTCCGAATTTTCTGCAGATATGTATTTAAAATCTGTACAAAGTCCAACACCGCCAGCAATTGTTTCTTCACCACAATCCATTCCATTATCTATGGAAGCTAGTCCATCATTTAGAGAAAAGAGACTGAATATTGTTTTATCTTGCTGGATTGGGATTAATGTTGATTGTACGTTTGGATAGACAATCTTGTGATTGTTCATTGTGGAAACATCATCATCATTGTTCGACCGTGGTCGAGACAATGGAATTTACCATGCTACGCCAGACTTCACGGTCCATCATAGCATTACGGAGGTCCTGTTGCTGGATGCCTGTATTCCTGGAGATTACATCAGGATAGGAGAGTGTGTGCCCTCTGGTATCGCGAGCAGATGGCTTCCAGAGGAGAAGAGTAGAAATTACCTCGTTTTCAGCTCTACAACAATGTGGAAACACTTCAAGAATATCAGGTAGCAAGATGTTTTCGTTCTTCTGTATCATGGCTATGTAAAAAAAACAACATAGTTAGTTAGTTAATTTGGCTCAAAAGCAAATAGCAAGGCCATGTAGGGGGACATGGAGTTAAGTACAGGGTGGTGTTCATGTAAAGAGTTCAGGCCACTTGAGGTCAAGGGAGGCTTTGAACAAAGCGGTCGTCGGCATCTTCACCATCTCGTCTGGCAGCTTGTTCCACGGATCCGCAACCCGGACGGAGAAAGGTCCTCTCCTTCGATTGAGATGAAATCGTCGCAGGTAGAGCTTTTCAGAATGACCCCGCAGCCGACGCTCTGGAGCAGGAGTGAAGAACAGCTCTTTCGAGAGGTTACACTTTCCGCTTATGATGTTGTGGGCGAGAATGAGATCACCACGGCGGCGGCGTTTTTCAAGAGAATAAAGGTCGAGCGTCCTCAGCCTTTCTTCGTAGGACAAATTTTTGAGACCATGAACCATGCGGGTAGCCAGCTTCTGGACTCTTTCGAGGTGCTGTATGTCTTTGAGGAGATAAGGAGAAGAGGTTTGAATCCCATACTCCAATATGGGTCTCACCAGCGTGACATAGGAATATGGCTGCTGTGAGCATTCCGAATGACCGTCGAATCAAGAACAGAATTCCGCGTGCTTTGTTGGCAGCATGGACGCACTGGGCCGAAGGCGAAAAGGAGGAATCCACCAAGATACCCAGGTCCTTTACCTGATCGGTCCTCTCCAGCAGCAGACGACCCGGCTCGAAATCAAGTTGAGTTGCAGGAGTAGAGCCGACAGGCAGATGACAGCACTTTGACACGTTCAGACACAGGTCCCAATCGTTAGACCACTTCCAAATTTGGTGGAGGCATCGACGAAGATCTTCTATATTACCGCGAGGAGCGACCAGTTTGATATCGTCGGCAAATAGAAGGGTGTGTTGCGTGAGATCGTCGGGCAAGTCATTTATGAAGACTAAGAACAACAAGGGCCCAAGCACTGAACCTTGAGGCACGCCACTGCTCGCACTGGAGACGTCGGACCGCGAACCATTAACTTGGACTTGGAAGGAGCGATCTGAGAGGAAGGCACCAACCCATCGT
Source organism: Octopus sinensis (assembly GCF_006345805.1). NCBI lineage: Eukaryota > Metazoa > Mollusca > Cephalopoda > Octopoda > Octopodidae > Octopus > Octopus sinensis. Next base: position 4,294,682 of record NC_043002.1, read on the forward strand.
ACAATATCCGGATGGAAACTATATGCTTGAAGCTTGACAAGTAATAGGCGGTGGTTTACCGAGTCAAAAGCTTTGGCAAAGTCCAGTAAAACGATGTCAACAGCATCACTATCATCGAGGATGCGCGTCACCAATTCTTCCATTACTAGTAAGTTGGTCAAGCATGATCTCTTCGGCACGAAGCCGTATTGGGAATCAGAGATAGAGGCTGTGTTTAGGAGGTGGAGCATCATACTTTTCTTAAGGATGGTTTCGAACATCTTGCTGATAATTGATGTAAGGGAAACCGGTCGGTAGTTAAGCGGGTCTTCGCGGCTCCCTTTCTTGAAAATTGGGCAGATTATCGCTGTTCTCCAGTCTGCAGGTATAACACCCGTCGCCAATGACATATTGAATAGTCGTGTTAAGGGCTCGCAGATGACCGGAGCTAACGCTTTGATAACCCGTGGGTGTATGCCGTCAGGGCCGTGACCCTTGTTGACATCGAGGCCTTGAATAACACGTTTGACTTCGTCCCGCGTGATGACCAATCGAAGCATTGGAGGTACCGATCTATCAAATAGAGGGGGTTCACGACCATCATCTTGTTTGAAAATAGTTGAAAAAGCCTCGGCAAATAATTGACTCTGTTGATAAGGGTCCTCAATCGATACGCCTGTTGAGTCTACCAACGTTGCAATCTGGTTGTTCAAGCGGGAATTCCGCTGGACATGGGCAAAGAAGGTTTTTGGATTGCTACTGGCATTTGCCGCGATTTTGTATTCATAACTGAAGCGTTCTTTCTTTTGGTGGTATTCATGTAAAAAGTTTAGGCCACTTGAGGTCAAGGGAGACTTTGAACCGAGCGGTCGTCGGCATCTTCACCATCTCGTCTGGCAGCTTATTCCACGGATCCGCAACCCGGACGGAGAAAGCCCCTCTCCTTCGATTGAGATGAAATCGTCGCAGATAGAGCTTTTCGGAGTGACCCCGCAGCCGACGCTCTGGAGCAGGAGTGAAGAACAGTTCTTTCATAGATGAACAAGATAAGCAACGTCGGATCAGCGCTGCCTGTTTAAGTGGTCTATATATCTGGCTGAACAGAAACGAAGGATCGATGCTCTTTTGACAAAGCCATGATATGGAGAGAACGGTGGCATTTTGCTAACTGGTGTTTTTGTAGTGTTAACATCAACATTTAGAAATACAAAAAAATTATCTAAAAAAATATCTTTAAGAAAATCAGATTAAAGCAGATCTGGTAGCGATATGAAGAGAATTCATGAGTGACCGCTTTCGGTTGTTATTAAAGACTAAGAAACGTAGTAAAAGCAAAAGTTTTCTGTGTCGATATTCTTATAGAATTACTACACCGGTAACCCCGTGGAAAACTTTGGTTTATACCACAGACTTTAAAAGCTGAT
>NC_043002.1:4301084-4321084 GCF_006345805.1 Octopus sinensis
TTGCTTTGGAGAACTTCCACGGAGCTTACACGAAATTGCATTGAAGTCCGGGAATACTACTTTGAAGGAGATAAGAGTTTGTACTTTTTGGAATTAATAAATGTTTCTTCTGAAAAAGTCTCAAAACTTCAGGAATGCATCTTGTATATATGTAATTGTTCGGGCTCTTTGCATTCTAAGTTCAAATCGCACCATGGCCTACCCGGATAGTATCCTTACACTATCATTCGGTTCAAGATTACTATCTAGCAGCTGGTGTGCCTTTAGCGGAGTCCCGTCTGTGGCAAGCGTTTGGGTGTGTCCCTTTTTGAAGATGCCTTCCGCCTTCCCTCTCACCAGTTTCGAAGTCACTGGAAAGTGGCATGGGCCCTGTCTTCTAACTGAGCTTTACACAAAAGTATTACAAGTGCCGCCATGATAAAGTATGGTTGTACTCACATTGGCTTCTATATCATAAATACCAATACGAAGTAATTTAGAATTGGTATGAACATGTGCCTAGTTAAGTAATGCAGGATAACGGGAAAGCAACGAAATCCTGGGAATATGATTTTCAGATTGAGAATAATGGAGCATCGTCAGCTGGACATTGTCGTATTGAACAAGGAAGACAAATAGCGTCGAATGTATTGACGTAGCCATACCAAATGAGATGAGAATTGCGAGCAAAGAGGTGAAAAGAAAAATCACCAAATGCTGCAAACTGAAAGTGGAGATGGCATGACATTTTGGAATGTGAGAGGGTAATGTAAAAATGATACCAGATGTGATCGGGACATTAAAGACACTCTCACCGAAACTTCAAGACTTCTTAAAGCTTGCTGTCATACAAAATCATCCTTGCTACGTACTGCACACATTTTGTGAGATCTTTGTTGTGACTTGACAGATGATTAAATACTCCAGTGAATTTTCCTGGTGCCATCCTGTTCATCACCTCGTCCCAATTCTTGCCCAACTAGGGATCTATACTAAATCAAGCCACAAGCAATTTAACCCGAAGCCAGCATGGTTGGGCGGGAAATGTCCGTTAAGCTGCCATTAACTGAAGCTCTGCCAATGTAATTTATCTAGGTCGAACAAACGGATCACAAGTTTGTGATCTGGGTAGCTGACCAATTTGAATTCCGGACATCCTCTGCTATTTCTATTTACTGGCCTACGGAATACTCTATCTAGATACGATCTGATCTAGTTTGTCTATGTTCATATCAGCGCATTCGAGTAATGAAGTCGGTACCTGTAAGACAGTTGGAAAAGCCCGAGCACATTTGCAAGCCTTCTTCATCTCTGGCATTATTCTTTGCGTGCATCCAAGATAATCAGACGGGGCAATGTCCGGCGAATATGGTGGGTGGGGCATCGATTCTCATTCAAACTGCTCCAGCCTTTGGAATGTCATCCCCGCTGTACGTGACCGAGCATTATCCTGAAGCAAGAACACCTTTCGTCTTGAAACCAAAGATGGTCGTTTTTCTTCTAGCGCTGATTTAAGCCGCTCAAGCTTAAGAGTTCAAAGTGGACTTAGCCTTACATATCCCACCAAACAGATAATAGCACTTTACGTGGGTGAAGATCTTCTTTAGTCTGGGGTGCCGGTGTTTATCCTTTCTCTACCCATTGTCTTCGGTGTTTGACGCTTTTATAGAGAACCCATTTCTCGTCATCAGTCACTATTCGGGATAAAAATGGTTCATTCGTGAGACGTGACTGCAAAGAAGAGCTCACATTCACTCTCTGCGCACGCTTAGACTCAGAAAGTTTATGAGGAACACACTGACCCAATTTTCCGACTTTTCCAATGGCACGTAGATGTCACTGAATGCTTGAATGACCAAATCCAAGCTTCACTGCTAGTTCTTCAACAATTACGATGGGATTTTGTTTCGCCAGGATTTGAAGGACGTCCTCGTCAAGCTCTACAGATCTTCCAGGACGAGGCTCGTCTTCTAGGCTGCAGTTTCCGGCCCGGAATTTCTGGAGCCACCGTTGACACTGGCTTACGCTTATTATCCGATCCCCATATGCTGCGTAAATATTCCTTGCACTTTCCGTTGCGTTGTTGCCTTTATTGAACTCATAAAGTAAAATATGTCGAATATGCTCCTTTGTCACTTCCATTATAGCTTTGAAGAAAAAATAACTGTTAAAATTGAACTGCACTCTTCAAAACTTGCACTAAGAATAAGGATTAAAGTAAAATTACTACCTGCTTTTATAGTTGATGCAGGTAGTTTATCCCGTCCACCTCCGATTTTTAGTTCATGCAGTTGCAAAAAGCCGCATTATTTATGGGATGGCCCAATATATCATTCAGTTATTTATTGTTGCTTGTGTCTGTGTCGTTGTAGCTGAATATGCTTTTTGTTTGATCGTTTCAGTAACGATCAAAGTACAAGGTACAAAGTACAAATATATGAGAAACTACCACCTGTATCATCTCTTGTGAAAGGTAGAAGAGTCCACAGTTTGCTGGACATTGTTGTAGAGCTGAAAAAGAGGTAATTTCTACTCTTCTCCTCTGGAAGCCATCTACTCGCAATACCAGAGGGCGCACACTCGCCTACCCTGATGTAATCTCCAGGGATACAGGCATCCAGCAACAGGACCTCCGTAATGCTATGATGGACCGTGAAGTCTGGCGTAGCATGGTAAATTCCATTGTCTCGACCACGGTCGAACAATGATGATGATTGATCGTTTAGTGGGTTCTGTTCTTGTTAATGGTCTGGATTTGTTTGTTTTCGTTTGTTGTGGTGTTTGTAATGTTGGTTTATTTCTAGTCTTCTTTTTTTCGTGTTTCCCGGTGTGTTACCGTTGTAGGTCTGAGTATGTACCTGCTTGCCAGTTTCTGTGTCTCCGCATTTAAGTTTTTCGTTTTTTTAATTTTTTATTTGATGCAGGTTTTTTCCTTTTCTATTTTTTTCACTCCTTCACAAGGATCCATTCTAGTGAATGTTTCGAATCGATTTCCTTGCAAAGAGTGTTTTTGCTGTCAGAGAAATCTATGCAAGGAAAAAAAGGTATGTTTGTGTTTATGCTTTTAGTTTGGTTGACTGGAGTGGGTAGGATCTCTTAAGATTTTGGCGGTATTGGCCTTATTTTCTTCATGAGTGGTGCTTCTTTTGGTGCTGCCGTTCTTGGTACTGCTGCTACTTTTGGGACCGCTGCTATCGTTGATGCTGCTGCTGCTGTTGCTTTTGTTGTTGCTGTTGCTGTTCGTTCGTTCGTAAGACCCGCAGAAGAGAAAGCAGGTCAACCCCCGACACCGAGAGCATCGATGGATGGATGAATGCGCATCCAGGCTCAGTGGTTGCGTAGGAAGTCGGGGACAAGAAACAGGAAGAAAGAGTGAGAGAAAGTTGGAGCTAAAGAGTACAACAGAGGTTGCCCCCCTGCCGGAGCCTCGTGGAGCTTTAGGTGTTTTCGCTCAATAAACACACACAACGCCCAGTCTGGGAATCGAAACCGCGATCCTCCAACCGCGAGTCTGCTGCCCCAACCACTGGGCCATTGCGCCCCCACTGCTGCTGATGTTGTGGCGAAGGCATCGGTAACAGAGAGAGTTTTCTTACACTTTTCTTTGCCCCGAGTAAAAAGCTCTTGGATGGTTTGAGTCCCCATATATTTGGCATCTCGGCTTTTTACCCGCAACTGTTATAAGTAGCTATAAGCCATTTGAGAGGTTGATTAAATCAGGGATGGCTTCAATGCTCCTTGGTTTGTTTGAATTAATAGATCCAATCCATCCTTGTCCCTGACGAAAGAACCTTTCCCGGTCTGTGGACTTGCAAAATACACGTTTTATTTTCTATACCATATAATACGGCTGCAACCAGCGAGGAAATATTTACTTTTATTTTGAGCAACCTTTATCTTTAGGCATCTCCGGTCGACGTGTACTGGAATCATCGGTCTTTAACGTTGTTGTCAAATTTTCTTTTGTCTTTTCGACTCGAACCCTCACCTCATCTGTGTCAAAATGTTTTCCTCGAGTTACGCAGGATTTTATGTCTCTAACTGGTTTAAGATATCTTTTAATTCGGGACTCTTTCGTTCGCTCAAGTCTGCTCTTTGAGCAAAACTTCTAGCATGAATATTGTAACTAGTTGAATAAGGTGTCAAATGTTGGGCGCTCCAAAAACTACGGCCGTTTCAGCTTCATAATTGCGCCTGGTTTTTCTTCCAGCAAAATACATAAAATCATATACCACAAATTTTAAAATGAGTAGGAAGATAATCCAAAATGAAGAATTTCGTAGCAAAATCGAATTAAGAGACGACAAAACTAGACATAGCCTCGTCAGTAGCCGGTCATTCAATATTTTTGTAAATCTGTGACAATTCTTGGTCCATTTCTAAATTGTTATATCCATTATTCTGCCTGTCCGTGACAAAACTTGTAGATAATAGAATTCGGAAAGCTTCCCGCGGGAGATAACGGACAAACCCGAACTGTCACGGATAGGACAGCGACTCATCAAAGTGATACGCACAATTAAACACTATTTTATCACATCCTCATCTGATTAATTTGATAGACACACAGCTTCAGTTTTGTTTTGCTTTTATTTGATTATATGCCTTTAAAATGTGCGCTCGTATATATGCGAAGAATAGGTATGTAGGTATCAATGTGTGAATGTATGTATATATATATGGATCTATGTATGTAAGTACATAAGTACGTGTGCACATACGCACGCACACATACATTGTTCAGCGTATCTTTTTGTGTGTGTTTGCATGTATTTATTTCAATATACATCAATACACACTCACATATGTATATATGTATGTATGTATATATGCAATTATATATGTATGTATGCATGCATATATATGTGTGTGTGCATATGTGTGTATTTGTGTATGTACTTATACACACACACACAATAAGTATATATAATTATTCTTCCCCGCATATATAGAAGCATATATATAATATAGATATTATATATATTATACACACACACATGCATACATAAACCTCATATATTTAGGTATATATGTATAAATATTTACATACATTCATACATTCTCTTTCCTTCTGTCTATATCAAACTCTCTCGCATACGCTCACATACAAAAGTATAGTGTCATTTTCAGGAAGGCATATATATATATATATATGTATGTATATATACATACATGAGGAAGCACATAAATGCAACACAAGATGGAAAAAAAATAGTACTCGGAAACCGGAGATAGAGTAATATATTTTTTTTAATTAAAGCTGCACAAACTCCACGAAAGCCTGCTACTCAGAGTTTCATGTTCCCGTTAGTCGGGCAGTTGTGCTTCAGAATGGAATAAAATTTTATACCATTTTTGGTGATGTTTTTGCAGTTTTAATAATAAAAAAAGTATTTACATATACATATACATACATGCATATATATATATATATATATATATATATGAAAGTAAATAAGGGTAGAAATTGATATTAATCAATTAAAACCAGTGGCCTAGCATATTTTAAAAAAAATCCGAAGATTAAAATTTTTTTTATATGCAAAATTTAGAGGACTGACCACTAAAACATGGACAGCCTGTATGCTAGATATAGACGTCAAAATCGCCATTTTCCATGAAGAATGTGTTCTCAAGAAAAAATTCAGCAAAAAACCAAAGTGTAAAAATAAGCAAGACAAATGAAAATATACGAAATAAAAAGCGTTTTTTATTTCGTATATTTTCATTTGTCTTGCTTATTTTTACACTTTGGTTTTTTGCTGAATTTTTTCTTGAGAACACATTCTTCATGGAAAATGGCGATTTTGACGTCTATATCTAGCATACAGGCTGTCCATGTTTTAGTGGTCGGTCCTCTAAATTTTTTGTGTGTATATATATATATATAGAGAGAGAGAGATTACAACAAAATTTTATATCTTGGACATAGAGTTACTCGAGGTTTCGTATCCAAAAAGCCAGAACCTTGTGGACAGCTGGTCAGACTCTATATAAAAAGAGAAACATTTTTTAATTTCTACGTCACAGACGTGAAGAAACGCTCGGAAAACAAGAAATACATCTTAACAAAAAACGTTAACGAGAACGGGTTATTTCCTCTGAATCAGAGGGAAAAACAACTCTTAAAGACCCGAAGAGGCCTAACTAGTAAACGGGTAGATCCACTTTTCCAGTAAGTAGACACATTTAGAAAACACTTCTTTCCGACTATTTAACGCGCCAGGTTTCGTATGGTCCTTAAGAATTTTGGCTCTCTCCGCGATGCAGATCTTGCAACGGCCACTTCCATTAATATATGGGCCCGGATGATCAATTAATTTCCACCTGATATCACACGGGGTCCCTTGATCTTTGAGGTGCCACACATGGCGGATCAGGGACATGACAAACTGTCTTTCTGGGACTCTGAAGGATGACTGGTGGTTAAAAAAACGTCGCTTGAAGGAAGTGCTCGCGGATCCATTATATTTACAAACATGGGATGTAGCCCTAATCGCACCCCTGGTAACATATGGTGCTCGTCATCCCATCGCTATCGAAGGTTAGTATTTGGTCATCATCCGTGGTGGTGGCAATGGAAACAGCGAATACCTCCTCCATGTCGCTGGTCCTGCTGAATTGGTCATCATTTCTAGGCGCGGCGATTGTATTGGTGGTATCATACGTTGCGGGCCTGGTCACTCTATCTGTGTCTATGAATTATTCATTATTGCCGGCGCTTGTACCGGGGTCTTCGGCGACGCTGTCTTTGACGCTGGTCCCGGACTCGTTATTATATTGGCGTGAGATCTGGTTAATCTGCTGTTGGATGTTACAATACTGTTATTGCGGATAGCAGGTCTAGGTAGCCTCATAGATGACCCCTTCAGTCTCGCATCGGCCTCCTACTGGGCAGTTATTATATACCCTGAAAGAGCAATCTGCCTCCTCCGGGTACTTGTTAAAATGTTTTTTTTTATGTTAGGTACACAAATAAAGGTGACTCTGAGGTCGTGTCTGTTAAATAAATGCCTGCATCTATGTGTGTGTGTGTGTGAATATGTTTGTCTATCAATCTAAGGAAAATCTTTCCTACACGTCTTGACCTTGAGCGAGAAGGTTGGTGCAAACCAAACGACATTTCTGCGGCGCTTCTTTTTCCGGGTTCCAGTTGATCCGATCAACAGAATAGCCTGCTCGTGAAATTAACGTGCAAGTGGCTGAGTACTCCACAGACAGTAGTTCTCGGGAAGATTCAGTGTGACAAGGCTGGCCCTTTGAAATACAGGTACAACAAAAACAGGAAGAAAGAGTGAGAGAAGTTGTAGTGGAATAGTATAGCAGTGTTCGCCACACCCTCTGACGGAGCTTCGTGGAGATTTAGGTATTTTCACTCAATAAACACTTATAACACCCGGTCTGGGAATCGAAACCGCAATCCTATGACCGCGAGTCCGCTGCCTTAACCACTGGGCCATTGCACCTCTACATATATAGACATTTACATATACGTACGCACATTCACATGAACGCACACAGATATAGACACAGACACAGACACAGTCACACATGCGCTCGCACACACACGCACACACACACACACACAACACACACACACACACACACACACACACACACACACACACACACACACACACACACCCTTCTTCGGAACAAAGACGATCAGCTGTGAGCCAAATGTATGAATATCGCACTTGACAATTTCCGTGACCAGATTTTTAATTTTCCATATAATGTCTTACATAAACAAAGAATTAAGTCAAATATCAGCACCACTGAATGGAAAAATAATAATAAATTTTCTATTAATGTATCTGGTGGAGACTGAATGTTATAAAAATCTTGTTTTACCCATACCGGAAGTGGATATACATGACGAAAGGTTAAAGATTACAACCAACAGAATGTAATGAATATCCATACAACTTCTTTACACAAATAGAAATAGAAATAGAATATAATGCAGCTATAGATCTAACTTTAAATGTAAATGAAGTCGTTTCTACTGCATATCAAATGCTCACAAAGGCAAAATTGTAAGTGAAGCTAACAAAGAATCGGCAAACGTTTGCATTGATGTTCCATCGCCAAATGATTTAAAATGAAGACGGTCCAACTTGTGAAACCTATTGTTTGAGTTTAGACATCATATTGAAAGATTAGATCTAGATATGGTGAACCATCTTTCCAAAACGATCAATGAAAACTTTGCTTCTTCAATTTTCTGATGTTGTGAATTTGTGAACAAATATCCCATACAACTATGGAACAGAAGCGATTAAATCCTGGTGGAAGTATTTTGCGGAATTACCAGAATGTATAGAAAAAGAATTGATAATTTAAGGATTAAAATTTATTCTCCAAAATAGCTATCTCGTACTTGATGTCTAATGTTACCGACAAAGACACCCGGAACTGCAATGGGCACGAAATTACTCTCCTTTATGCAATTTTTGCTGTGGGATATTTGGAAATTATAATGCATGGAGAATCGCCACGAAAACATGGACGCTCTTTCTAGCAATATATGAGAAAATTGGAAGATACATGGCTGATACTTTCATTCTTTCTTACAATATGTTGAATAGACCATATTCCCGTTATTTCCATTTCTTATATTTCATCCTTTATCGATAATTCTGCTTCACTTATTACGTATTATTTACCTATCCAAAATAACCTGAAGCTGTATAAATATAACTGTTATTCTAATCTAGTTTTAAAAGTCAGTTTTCGATACTTCGAAGTCACTGTCATCTTCTTAAATAATAAATATTCAACTCTATTTTACATATTGAGTTCCATATTTAATGCTGTTTTCATATATCTAGCTTATCGTCTCACACTCCTCTTGTCCTGTTTGTCCGTTTGTCTGTCTGTCTGTCTGTCTGTCTGTCTGTCTGTCTGTCTGTCTGTCTATCTATCTATCTATCTATCTATCTATCTATCCATCTATCTATCTATCTATCTATCTATCTATCTATCTATCTATCTATCCATCTATCTATCTATCTATCTATCTATCTATCTACCTATCTATCTATCTATCTCTCTATCTATCTATCTATCTATCTATCGTATCTAGATAGGATCGTATCTAGATAGGATACTGTGTAGGACAGTAGATAGAGATAGCATAGGATGTCCACAATTCCACATAGTCAGCTACACGGATCACAAACTTGTGACATGTACGCTAGACTTAGGTAAGACACTTAGGCAGGGTCCCGGATACTGGAAACTAAACGCGTCTTTCCCATCGAGACAAGTTTTCAGAGACCGGATTAGCACACTAGTAAAGAGGGCTTTGACGGGAGCCATCATCAACAACAAATGGTGGTTTGCCCTCAAGAGAGCAGTAAAAGCAGAAGCGATTAGGTACAGCAAAGCACTAGCCATAGATAGAAATAGAGTAGAGGGTGAGCTAGTTAAGAAGCTAGAAGAGGCAATTAGAAGCGGCATCGCATCCGACGTTTTGGCGGCGAGGTTGGCCCTCGACCAATACTTCAACGCCAAACACGAAGGATGTGCTGTCAGAGCTAGGATGCGTGCTCTAAGGAACGAAGGTGTTGGAGCCGCGAGAGAGGCCCGGGTGGCAGAGGCGCAACAGGGCAACAAAGCCACCATTCGGTCACTGGTAGATGAACAGGGGCGCGAATTGCTCGAGCCAAGTAAATGTGTGAGGCCTTTCAGCAGCATTTTGCCCGACTGTTCGGAACGAGTGGAGGGCAAGAACGTAGGGTGGACTTCAGTGCCTACCTACATAGCCTACCACGACTCTCGACAAGAAGGGCAGGTGTGCTGCGAAGGTGCCATCACGGCGGCGGAAGTGCGGGAAGCGATGGCAGAATGCTCGAGGGACAAATCACCGGGTTTGGATGGTCTACCCTACGAGCTTTACAATTGTATGCCAGACTTGTTTGGAGATCTCTTGGCGGCGGTGTACTGCAACTGGCAGCAAAACGGGAGCATTCCTGGTTTTGTGAGCCGAGGAGCCGTAACACTGCTGAAGAAAGATCTAAACAAGGGAAATGTAATAGATAACTTTAGGCCCATCACTCTGCTTAATGCAGACTTGAAAATTTTGGCCAAGGTGCTAGCCAAGAGGTTGGCGCTTGTCATCGAGAAACTGGTCGACAAGGCGCAAACATGCGCCGTGCCAGGCCGGACCATCCATGACAACCTCCATCTGATGCGCTACACATCATAGACAGGGTAGTTAACGAACCTGGCATGGGTGGGGCCCTGATCAACTTGGATCAATCGAAAGCCTTTGATAGGGTAGACCATCGATACTTGGAGGCAGTCCTGAGAGCGGCTGGTTTCGGTCCCGTCTTCCGCGGCTGGATAGCTGCCTTGTACAGAGGCATCCGTTCGGTAATTCGCGTAAATGGACATCTATCGAGACCTTTCGACATTGCACGTTCGGTCCGTCAGGGATGCCCCCTCTCGGCGCTTCTATACGTATTGACTCTTGAGCCACTACTGCGCGGAAGCTGGCGACTCTAAGGGGCATCCCGCGAGAATTGGGATGCGGGACGAGCGTGTCTGCATACGCGGACGACGTCACCGTCATAGTGTCTAGCCACGAGCACATCGAGCTGGTCGGCGAGACACTGAAAAACTACGAAGCGGTGACAGGAGCGAAAATCAACCGGGAAAAGTCAGTGGGCTTGCGACTAGGCACCTGGAGAAGCAAGCCCATGCCGTCCACCAGCGCCTCCGTCGTGGGACGCTGGACCGACGGCCCGGTTGAGTTGCTCGGGGTCTGGTTTGGTCCGGACCTCCAAGTGGAGAAGAACTGGAACGAGATAACGAGTAGGGTGGTCACTCTCGCCCGGCAATGGGCCGAGAGGAACTGTCCCTAAAAGGTCGAGCGGAGGTGGCGAACACGTACATCGCGTCCGTCATCTACTACCGCCTGACCGTCGTACCTTGTCCCGACCCTACCATCACCAAACTACAACGCATCCTCTTTCGCTTCTTGTGAAAGGATGCGTCCCGATGGTCAGGCGATCCATTTGCTGTCAACACCCGTTAAAAGGAGGGCTGGGGCATGCCGTGGTTGATGATGCGCAGACACGCGCTGAGACTGCGACATCTCTGGCTCTATGTAGACGACGGTGAACAGGTGTGGTCGCCGTTTGTGAGGTACGCTTTCCCGCAGCTCGTCTCCATGACCGAACTGCAGTCGTGGATCAAAAAGAGGCCGAGGAAGGGCGAATGGCACCGCGAGTGTCGCGTTGCTCTCAAGCAACTCTGCCGTCCTGGGTCGACCTTAAGTGACTTCAACACAACCAAAGCATTCTATAGGGGTTTAGTGGAGGGAGGTACGACGACGAGCTCGGGGCGAACCTGGACGTCGACGAGGAGTACCTGACCCGCCTGTTCGGGACGACTTTCGGGCCAGGGCCCATGGACAACTTCCAGAGATCCCTGGCCTGGCAGTGCTACCGAGAAGCGCTACCCGTTCGGGATAAGCTCTACAGACACGGCTCGAGAAACACGGGCCGACCTGCCCGAGATGCGGTCAGAGCGACGAAACCGTTCTGCACGCACTCGTTCAGTGTCCAACAATTTCCGACCTGTGGGCTTATGTCGACAACTGCTGTCACGTGTGGGACGAGTCGGTTTATCAGCTGAGTCTATCGTCAATATTGTCACGCCTCCTTCCTTCAAACGGGAAGGAAGAGCTATTTTTCATCATCCTTGTGGCTATGGCGAAAGAATGTATCTGGTGGACGCGTCTGAAAGGATTGGAGACAAACACTTTCCTCTCTGGTCAATCTCTCATCAACTTCTTCAAGTACCACTTGAAAGGAAAGTGAGAGTAGAGAGGCAAGTTTTGTCTAGCGAATGTTTTAAAAAAGATGGGTGAATGTAGCAAGAATGGCACGTATGAATGACGAAGCCACCTTGAGCATAGTCCTATGAACCCAGAAATCGAAAACAGAGAGTTGCTTATTTGCAAAAAAAAGAATATAAAATGTGACTTCATTGACCGAGGTTACCGTGGTCTTTTCCGTAGGCTTTTCTTCCCACGGGTAAACCTCACCTGTCCTCCCCTTTACACTTCATATTGACATTTCTGTGATAACGATCCCTATTGATCAATTTTTTTCCTCTCCCCTTTTTTTTTTTTAACACCCCCCTTTCTTTTGTCCTCTTTCTCTCCTTTTACGATCCCTTTTGATCGAACTCCCCCTTCCTTTTTTTTTTTTTTTTTTTTTTTTAAACCTTCAAAAGAAAAGCTCTACCTTGTAATTGTTCTATCTGTGTGCAGCCCTGTGTGGCTAATAAAGAAACATATCTATCTATCTATCTATCCATCTATCTATCTATCTATCTATCTATCTATCTATCTATCTATCTATCTATCTATCTATCTATCTACCTATCTATCTATCTATCTATCTATCTATCTATCTATCTATCTATCTATCTATCAATCTATCTATCTATATATCTATCTATCTATCTATCTATCTATCTATCTATCTATCTATCTATCTATCTATCTCTCTATCTATCTATCTATCTACCTATCTATCTATCTATCTATCTATCTATCTATCTATCTATCTATCTATCTATCGATCTATCGATCTATCTATTTATCTATGCAATATAGACTGGCGTGATGCAGTTGTATGTTGATGTTTCATTTGTATTTTGCTTGTAACAAACTTTTCATAGCAACTTACCGAATTTTTTATTTTTTTGTGTGGAATTCTCAATACAATTGTAAGTAATTTCGCTCCTTCAGTATTTCGTGTACTGTATTAAAATATTTGTCTGGAATGGTTCCTTATTGCAAATGAATGTCAAACGTGCAACGAAGTGTCGCATTTGTGAGTCCAATGTAACAGTTTCGCTAATGTAGTTTACAAATTTCTTGTATAAATTGAAATCCGAATATTCCATTGGTTGTCTGAAATACACGCTGCAGTTGCTTGTTCGAGGTTTCGTGCTGAGGAGAAGGTTTTTCATTCTAAAATTTGATATATTTTAACTATGAGTTTGTTGGTATGTGTGATGCTTTTATTCTATGATTTTTAAAAAAAATATCGTAGTCATCAATTCTGTAACGAGTCTCTGCTTGGTTCTGGTGCCATACTAGTACTATATACAAAGACTAATGGGAAAATAGGAATAGTTTAAAAAATTTTTTTTTTGAAAATGGATAAACTCCAACATAGTCATGTCTTAAAAAAATATGCTTGAAAAAAAAAAAACCTCCCTCCCATACATACGAACATCTTTTATCTGTTTCAGTTATTTGACTGTGGCCATGCTGGGGCCTGCAAAATCTTTTAGCTTGGTACTTATTCTATCAGACTCTTATACCGGACCACTAAGTTACTGGGACTTAAACAAATCAACAAAGGTTGTCAAGCGGTAGTAGGAGACAGACTCAAAGACACACGCGTGCGTACACACACACACACACACAACACGCACACACACACACACACACACACACAAACACACACACACACACATACATACACGTCGAGCTTCTTTCAGTTTCCGTCTCCCAAATCCACTCACAAGGCTTTGGTCGGCTGGCAGCTGTAGAAGAAGACACTTTCCCAAAGTGCCACGCAGTGGGACTGAACCCAGAGCCCTGTGGTTTGGAAACAAGCTTCTTACTACACAACCATGTCTGTGCCTGTACATGTGAGAAACGATCCTCCACCTAAGGACGAACTAGGTTCGACTTTGCTTAACTTGTGTGATCGGACGAAAAGCGGCGCAATCAACGTGACATAGCTGTAAGCATGTATATGTAATGTATGTATGTATGTATGTATGTATGTATGTATGTATGTATGTATGTATGTATGTATGTATGTATGTATGTATGCATGTATGTATGTATGTATGTATGTATTTATGTATGTATGTATGTATGAATGTATGTATGTATGTATGTATGTATGTATGTATGTGTGTGTGTGTGTATGTATGTATGTATGTATGTATGTATGTATGTATGTATGTATGTATTTATGTATGTATGTATGTATGTATGTATGTATGTGTGTATGTATGTATGCATGTATGTATGTATGTATGTATGTATTTATGTATGTATGTATGTATGTATGTAGTATGTTGTATGTATGTATGTAGGTATGTATGTATGTAGTATGTATGTGTGTGTGTGTGTATGTATGTATGTATGTATGTATGTATGTATGTTATGATGTATGTATGTATGTATGTATGTATGTATGCATGTATGTATGTATGTATGTATTTATGTATGTATGTATGTATTTATGTATGTATATATGTATGCATGTATGTATGTATGTATGTGTGTATGTATGCGTGTATGTATGTATGTAGTATGTATGTATGTATGTATGTATGCATGTATGTAAGCATGTATGTATGCATGTATGTATGTATGTATGCATGTATGTATGTATGTATGCATGTATGTAAGCATGTATGTATGTATGCATGTATGTATGTATGTATGCATGTATGTATGTATGTATGTATGCATGTATGTATGTATGCATGTATGTATGTATGCATGTATGTATGTATGTATGTATGCATGTATGTATGTATGTATGTATGTATGTATGCATGTATGTATGTATGTATGTATGCATGTATGTATGTATGCATGTATGTAAGCATGTATGTATGTATGTATGTATGCATGTATGTATGTATGTATGTATGCATGTATGTATGTATGCATGTATGTAAGCATGTATGTATGTATGTATGTATGCATGTATGTATGTATGTATGTATGTATGTATGTATGCATGTATGTAAGCATGTATGTATGTATGTATGTATGTATGTATGCATGTATGTATGTATGTATGTATGTATGTATGTATGTATGTATGCATGTATGTAAGCATGTATGTATGTATGTATGTATGTATGTATGTATGTATGTATGCATGTATGTAAGCATGTATGTATGTATGTATGTATGTATGCATGTATGTAAGCATGTATGTATGTATGTATGTATGTATGCATGTATGTATGTATGTATGTATGTATGTATGTATGTATGTATGCATGTATGTAAGCATGTATGTATGTATGTATGTATGTATGTATGTATGCATGTATGCATGTATGTAAGCATGTATGTATGTATGTATGTAATGCATGTATGTAAGCATGTATGTATGTATTATGTGTATGAGATGTATGTATGTATGCATGCATGTAGTATGCATGTATGTAAGCATGTATGTATGTATGTATGTATTGTATGTATGCATGTATGTATGTATGTATGTATGTATGTATGTATGTATGTATGTATGTTATGTATGCATGTATGTAAGCATGTATGCATGTATGTATGTATGTATGTATGTATGTATGTATGTATGCATGTATGTAAGCATGTATGTATGTATGTATGTATGTATGTATGCATGTATGTAAGCATGTATGTATGCATACATGCATGTTTGTATGTATGTATATGTACATATATGTACACACACATATCTGAAATATGTGCGCTTGCGCATGTGTCTGTGTGTATGTGTGTATGTTTGTATGTGTGTATGTGTGTATGTGTGTATGTGTATGAGTGTGTGTGTGCGTGAAAAAGTGTGTATGTGTGTGTGAGAGTGTCTGTATGTGTATGAGTGTGCTTGTTAGTATTTTTACAAGGGAAAGCGTGACATTAACTTTGAAGTTTGGCCGCTGATTGGATTACGGTCACCGTTGGAATTTCGAAGTCACTAACAACTTTTTCCTTGTAAAAATACGTTTAATAATTTACATAAATGTATTGAACGCTCTTTAAGTCGATGCTTGCTTCTAAATTTTGCATGATTTCACATTTTTACATAAGAGACACATACACATATTAGAAATATATCCATACATACGCACACACACACACACACACACAACACACACACACATGTACATATACATATGTATAGGTATATCTACAGCTAAACACATATGTCTCTCTCTCTGTCTCTGTCTGTCTGTCTCTCTATATTATATATGTATGTTTGCATGTACGTCAGAGTGTGAGTGAGTGTGTGTGAGTGTGCGTGTATGTATATATATATGTACATTTGATATTTGATATATGAATGTATGAATATATATATATATATATATATAATGTATATATATATATGTATATATATAATATGTATATATGTATACATATATGTATATATATATATATGTCTATATATATGTATATATATTATTATGTATAATATATATCTAATGTATATAAGTATATATATATATATATATTATATATATATATACACTCACACACACACAAACATTAAAACACACGCATACACACACGTGTTTGCTCGAGTGTGCCTGACTCTATTGAGAACTAAACTGATCCTACTTGTAATAAATATTCACAACAAAAGAGTGGCAGAAGTGGATGATAATCGCCATAAAAACGCTGCGTGCGCAACAACAGAGACTTGGAAGTGGTTGTGTATTTAGTGGAATCATCATTTCAGAGTCAGCCATGTTGTGGTGCGCTGACTTAGGCATTCTTTTGCTGATGTGCTTCGGAGTGTGTGAGCGGGTCTTTGTGTGTGTGTGTGTGTGTGTGTGTGTGTGTGTGTGTGTGTGTGTGTGTGTGTGTGTGTGTGTGTGTGCTTGTGTAAGTGCGCAGCTATTCTTTTGCTGATGTGCTTGCGTGTATGTGTATGTGTGTGCGTGCGAGTGTATGTATGCATGAGTGTGTGTGTGTGTATATATATATATATATATATGGATGTTTTGCGTTCTTGTCTCATTTTTGTATATATATATATAAGTATACATAGTCATGTATTATTATCTCTACATACATGCATACATACATACATACATACATACATACATACATACATCTCATACATGCATGTATATTACATTTATGTATACGCACATATTGATACCTATTCACACATAGATCAATGTAAACGTGTGCTGTGAGTATGTATGTGTGTGTGTGTGTGTACATGAATGCATATATATATATATATATAATATATTATATATATAATATATATATATATATTAATATACACATACATACCCGTACAGACATGCTTATATTACATAAAGATTTTTCATGTATGTATAATGCACATATAATGTATGTTATATATTGTATATCTCATAGGACGCGAGACAATATACCTATATCTGAATAGATATTTTTTATTGTATAATGCCCCCTTTTCAAGCCTAACCAGGCTCATGGGCCCGGTTTCCCGGTTTCTGTGGCGTTTGTGTTTACCCCAGCTGGACGGGACGCCAGTCCATCGCAGCGTTACTCAAGAAACAGGAAGAAAGAGTGAGAGAAAGATGGGGCGAAAGAGTAGAACAGGGGCCGCCACCACCCCCTGCCGGAACCTCGTGGAGCTCTTTGATGTTTTCGCTCAATAAACACATACAACGTCCGGTCTGGGAATCGAAACCGCGATCCTACGACCGCGAGTCCGCTGCCCTAACCACAGGGTCATTGCGCCTCCATATCTGAATAGATATAGACAAAAATAATAGAGGATGGTCAAGGATGGACTTCTTTTGAACACAGGGCTGTTTGTTAGTGAGGGCTAACCTAGGGCAAACAACAACAACAACAACGACGACGACGTCGACGACAACAACAACAACCACAACGGCCGCAGGAGCAAGTGGAGGCGCAATGGCCCAGTGGTTAGAGCAGCGGACTCGCTGTCGGAGGATCGTGGTTTCGATTCCCAGACCGGGCGTTGTGTGTGTTTATTGAGCGAAAACACCTAAAGCTCCACGAGGCTCCGGCAGGGGGGTGGTGGTGGCGACCCCTGTTGTACTCTTTCTCTCACTCTTTATTCCTGTTTCTTGTCCCCGACTTCCTACGCAACCGCTGAGCCTGGATGCGCATTCATCCATCCGTCGATGCTCTCGGTGTTGGGGGTTGATCTGCGTTCTCTTCTGCGGGTCTTACGAATAGCAAAAGGACCACGTTTCGGACTTCTCCCACTGCAGAGGCGCGATCTTGCGAGCTCTGGGGCGAAGACCGCTTCGCTCAACAGCAACGGTAACAACCACAACGGCAGCAACAGCAACAACAACAATCTTTATAATTTTATGATCATCAATCTCCGCCTCTTCGTTAATGCCATCATATTCATCATCATTGTAGTTATCAATACCATCATCATCGTCATCATCACCATCACCATTGGCATCATCATCACCATTGTCATCATCATCATCATCGTCATCATCATCATCGTCATCACCACCACCACCACCACCATCACCATCATCATCATCATCATCATCATCATCATCATAATCGTCGTCATCATCATCACCATCATCATCATCATCATCATCATCATCACCCTTGTCGTCATTGTCCACGATTCGTCGGTTGAATCATCACACCCTCCGCCATCTTTATCCTTTATCCCGGTCGCTCCTCGCCCGGATGTTTCTCCCTCATTATACACAACGTCTGTCACTTGGTTTGTTTTAATTACCCAGTCCGGCTGTTGCCATGGTCACATACTCACCTTAACGCATTGCATAACTCACAGGCTCCGAGCAGACTGACGAGTTATGCGGGGACGAAGATGGTGACGATGGTTGTGTTGGTGGTGGCAGTGGTGGTGGTGGTGATGTTGGTGAAGAAGCAGCTGGTGGTGGTGGAGGTGGTGGCGAGGAGGAAGAGAAAGAAAACGCAGACGAAGAAGTAGAAGAATTTAGATGATGATGATGATGACGACGACGACGACGATGCTGAGATGATGCTGGTGATGCTGGTGATGATGATGATAGGAATTTGTTGTCTACAACGGATGAGTTTGTTATAAGGAAGATGGCGACGCCGCCGACGACGGCAGACGACGACGGCAGACGACGACGGCAGACGACAACGCTGCTTCAGCTGATGGTCATGTGATGACAACGACGACGACGACGATAGTGGTGGTGGTAGCGGTGGCGGCGGCGGCGGCGATTTTGCTAATGATGATGATGACGACGACGACGACGGAGGTGGTGGTGGTGATGCTTTTTGTTGTGCTGCTGCTGCTGCTGCTGATTATGATGGCGACGGTGGTGCCTCTGGGGATCGTGCTTATGATGATAATGATGTTAATGAGGGCGACGGTGGTGATGCCGCTTACGATAATGATGATAATAATGATGATGGCGATTGGTAATTGTCATATGTTGCTCGTACTCACTGACTGGGCGAGTTGATTGGTTGGCTGTCCGGCTATCATGTTGTCCGGCTGGCTGGCTGGTTGCCAGTCAGGCCGAGCAGGCGAGAAGGCGGGACTATTGGAAGCGTGTTAAATCGGACGTAAGTATTTCAAGCAAGTTAATGGGACCTTATTGACTGTTTTCAATTGTCACCGAGTACGTTGTCAGTATAAATAGGATTTACTTCTTTTTCAACCATTTGAGGTTTAGCATATTCAATAGTCGCCGAACGCACCCCACCCCGCTCCACGCCGACCCACACACGCATAGAAAAAACAACACATACCCTGAAAGATATACTGACACACACCCGGGCACACGCATACTTATATATATATATATATTATATATATAAATATACACGTACACACAAAAAGAAAAAGTAACTCCACCACAACGGCAGTAAAATGAGAGATTAATCGATATATGTATGTGTGTGTGTATGTTCATGTATACATAGATATACATATGTATAATATTCATAATATATATATATATATACATACATATACTCACATACATATATATATGCACATACACATACATATATATATATATATAACAATATATATATATATATATATATACACGCACACACACTCACACACACACTCACACACCCATACACACACACACATATATATATGTATATTTCCAAGTAAGTATATATATATATATATATATATTGTATGTTTGTGTATTTACACACACACAATACACACATATACACACATATGCATGTATGTATATATGTATATATATATGCATACTTTTGTGTA
>NC_043002.1:4326084-4338584 GCF_006345805.1 Octopus sinensis
AGTCAGCTGCTGACAGTGGCGACACCCGTGGGATATATGCCGGTTTGAAGAAGGCTCTCGGTCCATCCGCCACCAAGTCAACCCCTCTGAAATCAACTACTGGAGATCTCATCAAGGACCAAAGCAAGCAAATGGATAGATGGGCGGAGTACTACCAGTATCTCTACTCACGGGGGATCACGGTAGCAATCGACAGTGTCAAGATCTTGCCAGTCATGTGTGAACTTGACAGTCTGCCATCTATAGCAGAGCTCACCAAAGGCGATTGACTCCCTAGCAAGTAACAAGGCTCCGGGAAAAGACGGCATCCCCTTAGAGATCATCAAACCCGGCAAAACACCATCCGCTTCATCAACATATGAGCTTCTGTGTCAGTGCTGGGAAGAGGTACAGTCCCTCAGGATATGCGGGATGCTAACATCATTACGCTTTACAAAAACAAGGTGACCGTGGTGATTGTAACAATTACCGTGGAATATCTCTTCTAAGCACTGTTGGAAAGGCCTTTGCTCACATTATCCTGTCCAGGCTACAACTGCTTGCTTCTCGAATTTATCCAGAATCGCAGTGTGGCTTTAGAAGAAGCAGATCAACTTTTGACATAATATTCTCCATACGCCAACTTCAGGAGAAGTCCAGAGACCAGAAAATGCCATTATATATGGCCTTCATTGATCTGACAAAGGCCTTTGACTTGGTAAGTAGAAAAGGCCACTTCATCCTGCTCCAAAAAATTGGATGTCCATCAAAGCTTCTGAGGATCATCACATCTTTCCATGATGATATGCAAGGCACCATACAGCACAACGGTTCAACATCAGCCGCCTTCCAAATATAAAATGGGGTAAAGCAAGGTTGTGTCCTTGCTCCTACATTATTTGGCATCTTCTTCTCGCTGCTGCTGTCACATGCCTTTGAGACATCAGATGATGGAGTGTTTCTGCACGGAAGAAGTGATGGGAAACTGTTCAATCTCTCGCGTCTGCTTGCTAAGACCAAAATCAGGAGCGTCCTGTTCAAGGAAATGCTATTTGCTGATGATGCCGCTCTGGTATCACACACATCAACTGTTTTGAGCAAGCATTTGGCAACTTTGGATTATTTATCAACCTCAAGAAGACCAACATCATGGAGTTGGAGAAGTTTACCTATCTTGGCTCTACCGTCACCTAAAACCTATCCCTTGATGCTGAGCTCAATATACGCATTGGCAAGGCAGCTGCTGTGATGGCCCAACTCTCCAAACGGGCATGGAACAACAATAAGCTGATCAAGACCACAAAATTGAAGATTTACCAGGTATGTGTACTTAGCACTCTACTGTATGGAAGTGAGACTTGGACGCCATACACACGCCAAGAGCGTCGCCTAAATATCTTTCACCTGCGCTGCCTCCAGAAAATCCTTCGCATCAAATGGCAGAATCATGTCCCCAACAAAGATGTCCTCAAGCAAGCAGGAATACCAAGCATATTTGCACTCCTCACACAAAGACGTATGAGATAGCTTGGACATGTTAACCGTATGGAAGATGGCAGAATCCCCAAGGACATACTCAACGGAGAGCTTGCTAGGGGCACTGGGTCTGTGGGAAGACCGTTTTTACGATACAAGGATGTTTGCAAAAGGGACATGAATGCCTGCAATATCAATATTACCAACTGGGAAGCAGTTGCCATCAACCGTGGAGATTGGTGACGTACCGTAAAAGAGGGTACACAAAGGAGTGACATAGAGAGAGAGGAGAAATGGAAAGACAAGAAAAGACGTCAACAAGAAAGTATGACATTAAAACCAGCCAGGCAAAGTCTTCGCTACATTTGCGGGACCTGCCAGAGGTAGTGTTTGTCCAGGATAGGACTACACAGCCACAGCAGGAGATGTATTAGGACATGAAATGTAAAAGCCGGACTAGATTATTTTATGCACAACTCCATTGTCTCCTGAGACAAAAAGGATGCCAACTACAATATATATGGATTTCGTAGACAGGAGCTGAAACAAATCAATTGTATATATATATATATGTATGTATATATGTAAGTGTACGTGTGTGTCTTTGTCTCTGTGTTTCGCCCTCATCACTGCTTTACAACTGCTGTTCATTTATTTACATCCACATAACTTACTGGTTTCACAAGAAGAAAATAATAGAATAAGTACCAGGCTTATCAACATGAAAAAGCACTAGGTTGTGTCTCATATTTTTCTTTGGCCACTCAGTTGTATCTACCAATTATATCTTTATGTGTGTTATATATTATATATTCTATATATATATATATATATATATATATATATATATATTATTATATAGATAATATATATATATATATAATGTATATAATATATATAACACTCTAATAGGAGCCTTAACTCCGAAATTTTAGTCATTTCTTTTATGTTCCAAAATTAGGTCAAAGTTACTGAATGGATCTTTATGAAATTTGGAAATTATATTCCAAGCATAAGGGCCATAACCCCCATGACAATTCATATATTTTTGCTGTTGATGAAATGTTAACCATAGATATTAGACACAAATGAAGTAATATTTATAAAATTTCAACTTCTTACAAGTTAGAAAGACTCCTCCATGGGGACTTAACACCCACAATTTTGTCATTTCATCTAAGCAAAGACGAATACAGCTGTACTCTTGGAAACTGTAGGGTAACCCGAGCATAAAAGATGAGCATTATTTGTAATTCAACGGTACAACAGTGTATATACCCTGAAGCGGTCTTCTTCCCTTATGGGGAATCGTCACCCTTTCTTCTATTTCTTAGTAAACTATCTGTCTGTCTCTAATAACTTCTAGCGCTAATCTTTTCGAAGATTTCAGAAAACAAAAAGGAAAATGATGAATGAAAAGTGGAAAAATTCAAGACTTAACACCCACAATTTTGTCATTTTATCTAAGCAAAGACGAATACAGTTGTACTCTTGGAAACTGTAGGGTTTAATTGATTAAAGTACTCTCAGCTTGTCGCCTGGTGTTAAAAGCCATTATCTACAGCAAAACGTCTTTGGCAAGAATGTACTGTGAGACACAATACGATTGACATAGAAAGTTTAGATAATAACAGCCACCAGCCGAAATAGCTCAGTTGGGAGAGCGTTAGACTGAAGATCTAAAGGTCCCTGGTTCAATCCCGGGTTTCGGCATCCGGTGGCTGGACTGTTTTTTATTCTTATTCTATTTTCGCTTGAAATTTGCTTTTGACCTGAAGAACTAATCGTTTCATTGATACTTTTTCGACCCAGGTTCCAGCTATTTCACCTAGCTTGTCTGGCAAACATTAGATTTCCTCTGAAGATACAAGGATCCAGGCGCAAAGTGGGCGAAAAGTGGGTTCAGAAATCATTTGATACTCTTACGAGTCAGAAAGACATCAGGTTTTACATATATGGAAGAAACACTCGAAAATTATCTAACGTATTTTAAAAATCTAATGTTTGCCAGACAAGCTAGGGGAAATAGCTGGAATCTGGA
Organism: Octopus sinensis; assembly: GCF_006345805.1. Lineage (NCBI taxonomy): Eukaryota > Metazoa > Mollusca > Cephalopoda > Octopoda > Octopodidae > Octopus > Octopus sinensis. The sequence continues at coordinate 4,329,581 of NC_043002.1, forward strand.
AGCGAAGATGAGTCGAATCCGATATGAAATGAAAGACGAATAAAATCATTGAAAGGAAAGGGTCTTCGTTCCTAAAATTAAGTTTGAACGAAAAGAGAATCTAGTAACAGACCAGTTACTAGATGCCGAAACCCGAGATTGAACCAGGGGCCTCTAGATCTTCAGTATAACGCTATCCCCACTGAGCCATTTCGGGTGGCGGTAGCATCGCTCCAAACAATCAGTGTCGCGGTGTTTTTAAGAAAAAACAGAAATGCAAATAGCGATGAAAGGTGAAAAAGTTCAAAGATTTCTTCTCAAGACGCAGGCAAAAAAATGAGTCGCAAATGGTTTTTGAGATTGTAATACATCGGGAAGTGCATGAAGCCATAAAGCAAATCGCGAAGAAGAAGAAACATGTGAACTGAGACATAGAGTGGCAAAAAGTCGCAGAAAATTGGTGTTAATACTATTATCACAGTATTTGAGACAGAATCTAGATGGAATAGCTAGAACCTGGGTCGAAAAAGTATCAATGAAAGGATTAGTTCTTCAGGTCAAAAGCAAATTTCAAGCGAAAATAGAATAAAAATAAAAGAAGCAGACCAGCCACCGGATGCCGAAACCCGGGATTGAACCAGGGACCTTTAGATCTTCAGTCTAACGCTCTCCCAACTGAGCTATTTCGGCTGGTGACTGCATTTATCTAAACTTTCTATGTCAATCGTATTGTGTCTCACAGTACATTCTTGCCAAAGACGTTTTGCTGTAGATAATGGCTTTTAACATCAGGCGACAAGCTGAGAGTACTTTAATCAATTATATCAAACACAGCACAACAGATTTCATTGACCCCCAGTAGCCGGGGTTACCGATGAAATCAGAATGTAAGTACTGCAAAGAATTTAAAGTGACTCTCTATGAATTCATGTGTGCGCCTTTTTACGTGTGTGAGAGAGAGAGAGAGAGAGAGAGAGAGAGAGAGAGAGAGAGAGAGAGAGAGAGAGAGAGAGAGAGAGAGAGAGAGAGAGAGGGATAGAAAGAAAGAGAGAGCGTTTGAGTGAGAAGAAGCGGAAAAGAATTGTTGCTCTGAGTTTTCCGTTCCTGACTTTCGATCAAAACTATATGGACGCATGTTTTCCTGTTTTTTATTTTTCGCATAAATCACCAGTGGGGGAAAATACCATTTTCTAGTCACGAGGCGCTTTGTTGGAATTTACACGTATCCATAGCATAGTCTTACATGTACGAGGTAGTGCTGAAAAGTTCTTGGCTTGAGGTAAAAGAAAAACACAGAGGATCAGTTAATTATGATTTTATTCAACATATTCCCCTCTCATACTCACACCTTACTGCAGCAGTCCCTTCTTTCGTTTCCTACTACCAAATCCATTCACAAGGGCTTTAGTCAGCCCAATTTATAGCAAAAGGGATTAAAAAAGTGGTTTGTGTTTCAAGAAGAAAAAATGTAAATGGTGAATGAGAAATGAACAAATCCCTCAGGAGATATAAGAAAGGCTTGTAGTGATATAAAGGCATGCACTAGGTGAAAGGTATTGTCAGTTTGACTTTGCCTTTCATCCTTTCGGGGTCCATTAAATAAGTACCAGTTACGCCCTGGGGTCGATATAATCGACTTAATCAGTGTGTCTGTCCTTGTTTGTCCTCTCGGTTTGGCCCCTTGTGGGTAGGGTAGTAAAGAAATAGGTATTGTCAGGAATCCGTTGAGACTGTAATGAAAGTCTTGAAAAAGAAACGTGAAGTTTAGACAAAAATTGGTAGGGAGTCGCTGAAAAATTGATGCAATATGATACATTTTTATTAATATTTAGCAGAAGCAGTAGTAGAGTGGGCCCAACGGCCGAGAGTCATCATGCGTTGGCACTTGCGGGAGCCCTAATACAAATATACATACACTCGTATTTTGGATTCTATTTTCTTGTTTGCATCACCAAACTTGTAATATATTATAAATCGAGTGGAATGAAGGTGGGTGGAATCCGGGATGAAAGGAATGGAAAAAAAACCAGTGAAAGGAACTGTTGGTGAGACCTAGACTAAAACTTGAATGTGAAGAGCGAAAGATAAAAAAAAAAAAAAGGAAGCAGACCAGCCACCGGATGCCGAAACCCGGGATTGAACCAGGGACCTTTAGATCTTCAGTCTAACGCTCTCCCAACTGAGCTATTTCGGCTGGTAATAGCATTTGTCTAAACTTTCCATGTCAATTGTATTGTATACCAAACCGCATTCCTGTTACAGACAGGGAAGAGCAAATAGAAACGAGAACTCAGCGATGGCTTATAGAAGAAACCAAAACTTCAGAAATCGCCAACCCGAGTTTTCCACCCGTCACCTTCGCTTAGCAATATATGTATCATAACGGGGGTTTATGTGTGTATGGGTGTATATATGTATGCATATATATGTGTATATATATGTGTATATATATGTGTACATATTACATGTACATCTATATATATATACGTCTAGACATACATGTATTTCTATAGAAATACATCTCTACATATACAGCTATACATATGCATGTATACATATACACCTGTATATATACATGTATATCTATTATCTATATATATATATATATAATATATATATATACATCTATATATATATATATATATAATATATATATATAATATAATATATGATACAATATATATAGATATTATTATTAATCCAAAGGGGCACAGGAACTGGAACAATGGAAGATAGGACAGGACAGGTGAGCAGGAGGGCTATATGACGTTCGAGCGGAGCTCTTCGTCGGAAACATAATAAAGAAGGAAGAGAGAGAGAAAGAAAGATCCCAAAGCCGGGCAACAGGGATAGAGAAAAAAAAACGACTGGGGTTTACGGGTTACCTGGCATGGTTGAATGCGGAAAGCGAATTTACGAAACAAGAGCAAAGTAGGTTTTTAAAGGCACAAAGAGTGGAGACAAGGTTTGTAACGCAACAGATGTGTGTGTATGTGTGAGTGTGTGCGTGTGTGTATGTGTGTGTGTGAGGCGAGATAAAAAAACAAAAAATATATGTATGTGTTAGTGTGTGCGTCTGTGTGTAGGCGTGTGTGAGGTAGGGCGAGACAGTGGTAGGCATAGCAGACACTGGTCAGTAGTAAGAAAAAGAAGAAGGAGGAAGGGGGAGGGGAAGGGGTGGGGGAAGGGGTGGGGTACGTATGTAGCGTGCCAGCGTGTGTTGAGTAGAGTGTGTGTGTGTGTCCAGTGTAGTTGGTAGTATAATGGCGAGTAGATTGAATGTTGTGTAAGAGTAATGTATATATTAAGCAATGTGGTGTATATGTTGCGCGTGTGTGTAACAAAAAGGGGGGGGGGTGGGGTGGTTGGGGGGGGTGTTAAGAAAAAGGAACTCCAGCTGAGGGGAAGATGGAGAGTGGTCCCGCGGAGACGGGCGTGGGAAAACCCAACGACAAGCGACGGTCCCAGGAACGAGCAGGAGGTCTCGTCGGGTCCAAGAGCGAGGTGCATGCAGCGCGTATGCGTGCGCGAACCGGCGCAAGACGCGTGTGTGCGCGCGCCTGCGAGTATGCGCGTAAGTAAGTGTGTATGTGTGTGGATGTGTGAGTGGTGTCTGTGTGTATGTCTGGGTGTCAGTGTGTCCGATGAAATAAATGTATGTGAGTATGTGTGTATATATGTGTGTGCATAGATTGTATGTGGTGTGTGTGTGTGTGTATGTGTATGAGTGTGTATGTATGTACGTGTAGGTGTGTGGAAGTGTGTGTATGTGCATGTGTGGCGCCGTACATACAGGTGTTTGTGAGTGAGTGTGTGTGTGTGTATGTATGTGTGAGTGTGTATGTATGTGTGTGTAGGATGCATGTATGTGTATGGGTGTATGTATGTGTGTGTGTATGTATGTATGTGTAGTGCGTTTTGTGTGTGTGTATGCGTGTAGGTGTGCGCGTGTGCATGCATGCATGCATGTGCGTATGTGTGTGTGTGCATGTGTGTGGGTATATATGTATGTGCGTATATGTGTGTGTGTATGTGCGTACATGTGGTGTTATGCATGTGTGTCTATGTAGGTGTGTAGGCGTTGTGTGTATAGGTGTATGTATGTAAGTATGTATGGGTGTGTCCGTTGTATGTGTGTGTATGTATGTGTGTGTATGTAGGTGTGTGGGCGTGTTGTATATGTGTGTGTATGTAGGTGTGTGGGCGTGTGTATATAGGTGTATGTATGTATGTCTGGGTGTGTCCGTTGCATGTTTGTGTGTGTGGTGTGTGTGTGTATGCATGTGTATGTAGGTGTGTGTGTAGGTGTAATGTAGTGGTATGCGTGGTGGTGTGCGTGTGTATGCGTGCGTGTGTGTATGTAGGTGCGTGTGGTATGTGTGTGGGAGTGTAGGTGTGTGTATGCGTGTGCGTGTTTATGTTGGTGTGTGCGTATGTGAGTGTGAGTGTATGGGTGTTTGTCATGCATGTGTGTGCGCGTGCAGGTGAGTGTGTGTGTAAGTAAATGTGTGTGTGTATGTTTGTGTGAGTGTGTATGCGTGTGTATGTATGTGCGTATAGGAGTATGTAGGTATGTGTGTGGGTATGTGTATGGGGTTGTATGTATGTGTGTTGTGTGCATGTGTATAAGTATATGTGTGTGTGCGTATGTGTGTGTATGTGTATGTGTGTGTGTTTAGTATGTGTGTATGCATGTGTGTAGGCGTGGTGTGTGTAAATGTATGTATGTATGGGTGTGTGTTCTGGTTGTGTTTGTTGTGTGTGTAGGTAGTGGTGTTGTCTGAGTGAGGGTATGGCTGGGTAGGTGTGTGTGTGTATGAATGTAAGTGTGTGTGTACAAGTGTAATGTATGTATGTAGGTGTGTGTGTGTGGTGTTGTGTACGTGTGCGTATGTGTGTATGTGTGTGTGTAGCGTGTGAGTGTGAGTGGAGTGTATGGGGTGTATGTCTGTGTGTGTGTATGTCTGAAGTAGGTATGTGTGTGTATGTATGTATGTGTGTGTGTGTGCGGGTATGTGTGTGTGTGTGTATGTGTGTGTGTGAGTAGGTGTGCGTGTATGTATGTGGGTAGGGATGCATGCGAGTGTGTGGGTATGTATGCATACATACGCACGCGCACATCCGAAGCAAGCCCACACACACGAAGCGCGCTCACGCACACAACGCGCAAGCAGTACAACGCAAGCCCAAGGGGCCGACCAAGCCCCCAGCGCGCGCTAAGGCGCGCGAGCGCAAAGGCGCGCGAGCGCAAAGGCCCTCGAACGCCCCGCTACGCGGGAACCGAGGCTCCATCAGCCCAAACGGAGGGAAAGCAGAAAAGAGGGGGGGGGGTCTGCCTGGATGCAAAAAGGGTATGTGTGTGTGTGCATTCAGTGTAAGGGTGTGCATGTGTGGGTATGTATGTATGTGTGTGCCTACATGTATGTGTGCATGTTGTGTGTGTGAAGTATGTACGTGCGGTGTGTGTGGTGTGAGTGTGTGAGTATGTATGTGCGTATGTATGTGTGTATGTATGTGTGTATGTATGTGTGTGTGTGTGTGTGAAGTATGTATGTGTGTGTGTATGTAGGTATGTGTGTGTGTATGTGCATGTTGGTTTGTATGTTAGTGTGTGCATGTATGTCTATAAGTGTGTGTGATTAAATGTGTGAATGTATGTACGTAGATGGGTCTACGTATGTGTGTGTGTGAACAGGCGTGTGGGAGGTAGGTGGGTGGGTGTGTGTGGGTGGTGTATCCAGGGAAAAAAAAAAGGGGATCTCAAGAGGAGGGGGCTGTGTTAAGTCCGTGTGGGGTGGAGTTGTAGGGTGAAGATGTAGCGTTGCTCCAAGTGGAGCCTGGAAAGTGGGCGACCATTGTGGGGGGACGAGACCAAACACTGAGATGTCATCTAGGGAATGGCCGGCCGAGCGGAAGTGGCGTGCGACGGGAGAAAAAGAGTGTAGGCGAACGTCCCTCAAGTGTTCAGTGAAACGGTCGGACAACCGGCGTCCCGTCTGTCCTACATACAGCATCCCGCATAGGTTGCATTTACTGCAGTAAATAAGGCCAGACGAGGGCACGTAAAAGAGTGCCTAATGCGTACAGTATGCTGGTTGGAGCCGGTGACAGCGGTGGTGTGGTGGAGGTGATGAGGGGCAAGTGTTGCAGCGGGATCTAGAGCAAGGGAATGATCCGTGTGGGGCTGAGGGGGAAGGAGAGAGGGTGCTGTGGACCAGGAGGTCACGCAGATTGCGGGCTCGTTTGAAAGAGGGACAGGGTGGGTTAGGGAAAATGGGGCGGGTGGTGGGATCAAGCTGGAGGCGACGGAAGGCACGTAGTATCTTGCGACGAAGGGGTAGGGTTAGAGGGGTGGAAAAGGAGGGGGAGGGGTGCGGTTGGGGGGTGGGCGGGGGGAAGGAGACAGGGCGGTAGTGCGGTCGATGCGACGGGCGCGGGTGAGGGCATATATATATATATCCATATATATATATACTGTATCTATATATATATCTATATAATATATATATATATATATATATATATATATATATATATATATATCCATCTGTATATATATACGTTTAGTATCTATATATATATATATATATATAGATATAGATATATATTTATTGTACATCTATATATATATATTATATATATATATATATGTATATATGTATATATATATATATATATTTTATTATCTATATTTATTATATATAATATATTTATTAGTATTTTATAACAGAGTTTCTAAATTGCTAAACGTTTTATTATTTGATTTTTCGAATATTTCAGAGATGAAACTTACAATCAGATTAAACACTTAGCGGTATGAGTTTTGGCTGCTCTTTTAGTGAGTCGAATGTCCTATATGGCCATTCCTTATATGAATGTTGAATGTATATATATCTGTATATATATATATATATATGTATATATATAGATATATATATATATATATATATATATATATATATATATATATATATATATATATACATATATATTGCCCACCGGACGCTCCAAATCACATAGGCAAGTTTGAAGATTGCCTCACAAGAATGAAAGAAATCTCATAAATCTGGAACACCACGTGACCATATTTCTTATGGGTGATTTCAACTTCCCCAACGTCAAATAGCCCGAAGGTCTCATACTCTCAGGAATGAATCATTGCAAGCAAGTACAGGTGGAGTCCAAGTTATATCTTGATATAGCTAGTGACAACAATACTCAAAATATATAACAGACTGGAATTGTAGGCCCGTCTCTTGCAATTTCGATCAATTGGATCTTGTCTTCCCATTTGTATAGAAGTGTACGGCTGCAGTGAAATTCATTTTTGGACTTTCTTCTATCGAAGGCATTTTAACAAAAATGCTTCCGTAAAGACGGTGAAAATATTGTCAATTTCCCCAAACAGGGACACAATTCAATTTTTAAACAATAACCAAAGCCCCTTCTCCGAAAGGGGAAGGGTTACGGTTTACAATTATTTAACAAATGCAATACAACAACGTTTCCCTGATGAGGAACTAACAAATGTGATTACAATAGTCAAACAGTAATAATAATAACAACAAACCTTTTTAATTTATCCCATTTATGCGAAACCACTTTTTCAAGTTCAAGTCATTGATGCAATTTTATACGAATTGCTAATACACACACACACACACACACACACACACACACACACACACACACACACACACACACACACACACACAAACACACACACATAATAAGGGTGAGAAATTGAATATTAATTTGATTAATATGAATTGAAAACCAGTGGTGTAGCATATAAGACCATAGCGGATCTTCTTCTAGCAAAATGGATGTCCACTGTTAATGATTCATCCCTGTTATATAATACTTTCACTTTAATACTATCAGTATTAAAGTGAATGTCTGCATTACAATAGAGAGATGTTTTTGTTTCACTTTTAACATGTAATACTGAAATAGTGGAGAAGATATGATATTGCTGTAGGGTCGCCCTAGGGAAAAAGTTAAAATGTGTAAAAAAAGTAAGGCATGTGTAAAATTTGAATGAAATTGGTTGTGTAGTTCTCAAGTTTTAGAGAAACACACAGATAGACAAACAGACACACATTCTTAGTTTTATATATATAGAGGTGTATATATGAGTGTTTGTGTGTCTGCGTTTGTCCCCCACCATCGCTTGACAACCGATGGTGATGTGCCAACGTCCCTGTAACTTAGCGGTTCGGTAAAATTGACCGATAGAATAAGTACTAGTCTTACAAAGACTGGGGTCGATTTGTTCGACTACAGACGGTGCTCCAGCATGGCCGCAGTGAAATGACTGAAACAAATAAAAGAATAAATGAATATATATACGCATACATCAATGTATACATATGCATATATAGGTATATACACACACACATATATATATGATATGGTAAGCGCTGACCCAGAAACTTTGTACACACATACATACATGCATACGTACACACATACATACATGCATACATACATACATACATACATACATACATACATACATACATACATACACACATGTATGTATTTATGTGTGTGTGTGTGTGTGTGCGCGCCCGCATTTGTAAATGCCTTTCAGTGCGTAAATCAAGGTACACAGATAACACACACACACACACACACGCAAACGCACGCGCACACACACACACGTATATGCATACATGTATATACACACACGTATACACACACACACACACACACACACACGCACATATAAGTGTTAGTGTATATGTGAAGTGGTTCACGTCACGCACCAGTGACAATTCAATAACCTGTTACCGAAGACGTCAATACAGTATTTGGGGACGGTATATAAGCAGGTGTTTACACAGGTAAACATTGGTAATGATAATCGAACAGACCGACCATCTCATCGTTTTTCACACGATCTGCCGTTGGATGCCTTGGATAAATACAGTTTGTTCCGCTCCGATTGGTCTCAAGTATACATATGTTTTATCTATCTATCTATCTATCTATCTATCTATCTATCTATATCTATCTATCT
>NC_043002.1:4341084-4345912 GCF_006345805.1 Octopus sinensis
TTTCGCATTACTCCCTTCTGAGATCAATAAAAATAGATATTGCGTACGAAATTATTGACTAAAACCCTTGAAGGAGGTGCTCCAGCATGTCCGGCGTTTGAAACCAGCAAAAGAAAATAAAGGGCAAAAAAGAAAGAAAGAAAAAGGAATAGTCATATTATTGTAATATGACACAAAGTTTCGGAAGTAAAGTCACTACCGCAAAAAAAAAAAAAGAAAAAGAAAAAGAAAATCAATAGCAAAAAAAAAAAAAAGGAAGAAAGTAAAGAGATGGAAAGAAATCATTCCTGGCTCTAAAACAAACAAACAAACGGACGCAGAAATTACGAGAATATTTATAAATGGCGGACAGGAAGGAACCGTCACTTTCCCGCTCGCAGAGTATAAGAGGATAATGGTTGGTGTTTGTTTGCTTTAACTTCCAAATGGCTAGATCACAATCTCTCTCTCTCCCCTATCTCTCTCAGTATATATAATGTGTGTGTCCGTGTGTGTCCGTGCGTATATGTGTGTGTATGTCTATAACAACAACATCAACAACAACAACAACAACAATAATAATAATGAAATATTCTGCTCAATACCACAGATTGAGTAGTATATATTTTTTAATTATGAGCTACAGGAAATATTCTGCTCAATACCACAGATTTGCTTGTCAGTTGTTTGACCGTAACCAGTTGACCATGACGGGTAGTCATGATGAGTATACTGGGCTTCGTATACTTTACCCCCGGTGTCACTTTGATAGCATGCACTGCTCCTTCACTCAATAATAAATAATAATAATAATAATAATAATAATATAATAATAATAATATAATAATAATAATAATGATAATAATAATAATAATAATATAATAATAATAATAATATAATAATAATAATAATAAATAATAATATAATAATAACAACTTCTTTATTAACCACAAGGGTTTACGTTAAGAAAAACATTATGGACTTTACAGGACAAAACAAAGAAGTTGTATTGAGTGTGGTTGTGTGAGAGTTTTGCGTGTATACAAGATCAACAAAATTTAAAAAATCAACAATGTTTGATCCTCATTAGGGAGGAGACGTTCGAAGGCTGCTGATGGAAAACCCCCTTAAAAAAACCCCCATGTACCCTGACTTTTGGAGCAGGTGCCCTTTTCCTTTCTTTTTTTTTCAACTACAGGCCCGTTCACCCGCACCATTCTCGCTGCTTTCATCCGCCTTTCAGCAATCTGGCTGGAAGATAACACTTTCCTCTCTGCCCTTATTTTCCATTTCAAGTGAAACGTGAAAAAGTTGAACAGGGATTGACCAAAGAGAAAAGTGTTTGCCATTCAGCCCCTTCAATCTCGTCCACCGTACAACCTCTTTTATCATGGCAACCGGGCATATAAACACAGCCTTTCCTTCTCGCTTAAAGAACGGCGGCGGGGCGGTCTTCACGATGGATTTAGTTGACAGCCGGATCCGTCCCACATGCGTCAGCAGATATTCTACATAAACCCACAGGTCATCAATGTTCGCACACTGGACGAGTACATGCAGCATCGTCTTGTCGTTCGCGTGCATCTGGGACATGCTCGGCTGACGGCACTTCCGTGTCTTTAAAGTTTATCTCGTACAGGCCAGATTCCCCGGTAGCAATGCTAAGCTAGAGATTTTTGGAAATTACCGTCGGTCCCGGGCTGAAAGTTCTCCAGAAAAGAGCGGCTAGTTGATCTTCTTCGACACCCAAGATCTCCCCAAGAACGGCGTCGGGCTTTTCCTCCACTAATCCTCATTAAAAAGCTAAAGTGGACGTTCCAACAATTGCAGTGTCCGATTGGATGAGGACTGTGAGTGCTTGAAGACATTCCACTTTCCAAATGCTCCCCACCCCTCGGTCTCTGTTTTACCTAGGACTTCAGATCTGTTAAAGAAACTAGCTGCGGGAGTACGTGTCTGGTGAACGGCGACCACACTTGTTCAACGTCAAGGAAACACTGGAGATTTAGCCTTAGCGCAATGTCTGCACATCATCAACCACGGCATGCTCAGGCCACCATTCAGCGGGGTTGACAGCAGTTAGACAGCCTGACCATTGGGACGCGTCCCCTCCACAAGAAGCAGAAGAGTATACGCTCCAGTGTAATCAGACGGTAGTCAGGACATGGCACGACGGTCAGATAATAGTAGATGACGGACGCAATATACACGTTAACCACTTGTGCTCGATCTTTCAGGGATAGCTTTCTCTCGGCCCATTTCTGGGTAAGAATAGTCATAATATTCCTTTCCATTATAGGCACAAAGCCTGAACTTTGGGGGAGTGGGATAATCGATTACTTCGATTCCAGTACTCAACTGGTACTTATTTTATTGACTTCGAAGGGATGAAAGGCAAAGTCGACCTCGTGGGATTTGAACTCAGAACGTGGAGACAGACGAAATACTACTAAACATTTCGCACTAATGATTCAGCCCAGCGCATCACTTTAATAACAACAACAACAACGATAATAATGATGATAATAATGATGATAATGATGATGATGATGATGATGATAACAACAACAACAACAAAAAATACCCAAAGAGAGCTAATAGTGTCGATGTTGACAAAGCCCTTACCCATCAATGACTAATGGCTTCTGACTTAAAATTGGAAACAGAAGGATTTATCAAAGCAGCCCAAGATCAATGCTTACCTACAAGAAACTACCAGGCCAATATATTAAAGAACGGTAGCTTCCCAATATGTCGTGTATGTCAACAACAAAATGAAGCCGTTGATCATGTCTCCATGTGCAGTCTTCTAGCGCCTACAGAGTACCTCAACAGGCATGATAGAGCAGCACAATATATTCACTGGTAATTTGCAAAAACCTGGACCTGCCCCACGATAATAACAACTTCCAGTGCTTGAAAATGATCGCATCTCACTCCTCTGGAACTTCACCATTCAAACTGACAGATGCAAATAGGCCAGGCGTTATATTGAAAGACTTCAGACGAAAATCCTGCCTCCTCATTGATATGACTGTCCCAATCGATATAAACGTATTTGTCAAGACCTACCAGAAACTGAGCAAATATAAAGATCTTGAAATAGAAATTAGCAAAATGTGGAACCTGAAGACTAAAACAATACCTGCTGTCATAAGTGTCCTAGGAATGATAGCAAAAAGGGCTGATTGCTACCTAGCTCCAGGAAACCCCCAAAATGGCAGAAATTCAAAAGATAGTGCTCATGGGAACTGCCCATAGCCTACATAAAATACTGTCTATGTAATCTCAAATTTTAAAACACTCGTAATTTTCTTATGTTTTCTTAAACATTCTCTAGAACAACATTATATACAAAACCAAATATATGGCACCCTAGGCATAACACCAACATGAACTTCTAACTCGTTGTCTCTTGAGGTCTCTGGGTGAGACTTGGAGCCAACTTGTACAAATGCAAAGCAAAAGTCAAACAAAATTATAATAATAACGCATAAAAACATTTATTCGCTCTTGTTTTGATATCTATTTTCCTGTTTGCACCATCATACCTCAACATCTGATAGCCTCACAAAGTTTCAAACAGGAGGGACAGAACAAACCAAACTGCTATCAAGGCCTTCAATATAATTGTTTCAAATTGCTGTTCATCGCTCAACATAATTATTGAGCTGGTATACAAGAGGAGCTATGGAAAGTACACTATGAAGTTTATACGCACACACACACACACACACACACACACACACACACACACACACACACACACACACACACACACACACACATACACGAACGTGTGCACAGAAATTATATAAAGATAAGAATACAGAGTGACTATGGCTGCTGTGAACTCTCCCAGCAATGGCACATTAAACAGGAACCTTACTATCGAATGGGTCTGGCTAAACTTCCAAGTTGCAGTCACTAAGTATTTCTGTCTAAAAAAATGCTTTCGTCTCTATTAGTGTGTTGCGTTTCTTTCTTTCATTCCTTCCTTCCTTCTTTCTTTCTTTCTTTCTTTCTTTCTTTCTTTCTTTCTTTCTTTCTTTCTTTCTTTCTTTCTTTCCTCCCTTCTTTCTTTCTTTCTTTCTTTCTTTCTTTCTTTCTTTCTTTCTTTCTTCTTTCCTCCCTTCTTTCTTTCTTTCTACCTTTCTTTCTTTCTTTCCTCCCTTCTTTCTTTCTTTCTTTCTTTCTTTCTTTGTTTCTTTCTTTGTTTCTTTGTTTCTTCCTTCCTCCCTTCCTTCTTTCTTTCCTACCTTCCTCCCTTCCTTCTTTCTTTCTTTCTTTCTTTCTTTCTTTCTTCCTTTCTTTCTTTCTTCTTTCTTTCTTTCCGCCCTTCTTTGTTTGTTTGTTTGTTTTGTTTTTTCTTCCTTCCTCCCTTCCTTCTTTCTTTCTTTCCTTCCTCCCTCCCTTCTTTCTTTCTTTCTTTCTTTTTTTCTTTTTTCTTTCTTTCTTTCTTTCTACCTTTCTTTCTTTCTTTCTTTCTACCTTTATTTCTTTCTTTCTTTCTACCTTTCTGTCTTTCTTTCTTTCTTTCCTTCCTTGTTTGTTTCTTTCTTTCTTTCTTCCTTCCTTTTCTTTTTTTGTTCTTCTTACTGACTATATACATTTTAAACACTAACCCTAAAATCACTGACTTTTTACCAGAAGAAAGGATTTATTTTTTGTCCTGACTGCCTGACGCAGTTTAATTTTCCTTTCAGGAGTCGAAATGTGTCGCAACTCAGTCAATGTTGTTGACTGTGTTTTAAAGCTACGACTTTAAATCTGTCCAGAGTTACCTCCCTTCAATCTTTCCCATTCATAACAGCTAAAAGCAAGAAAAACAGTATCTGGGAATTCGACA
>NC_043002.1:4346012-4393512 GCF_006345805.1 Octopus sinensis
CAGGTATGACCCTATTGTCAACAGCGCAGAGAGATCAAGCTATCCCCTGATTGCAAGCTGCGTGCCCTGATTGTTGCGAACGCTTACAGTATCGATGTCAGCACCATCTATTGCCTGCAACAACGATACAGCAACACCAACAGCACTGCAGACCGTGCCCGCAGAGGGCGCCCTCAGGTGACCACGCTTAGGCAGGGCCGCTTAATTCACCTGCAACACCTCCGTGACCGCTTCAGACCGGCAAGCGTGACAGCTCACGAGACCATTGGCACTGGACAGCGACCCATCAGCGATGACACAGTACGTCAACTGACCGCCAACAACCTGCGTTGCCGTGGTCCTGCTCGAGGGCTGTCCTCTCACCTGCCACTATCTGGCTACACAGCACCAACATTGGGATGAAATCCAGAGACGGCTGAACCAGGTGGTACCAAGGCCGACAACGAGTGTGGAACTTGAGGCAGCTTTCCTCAGGGTGTGGGCACAGATGCCAATGGCTTTTGTGAACTGCCTCATGCACTCCATGTACCGACGGTGAATGGCCGTTTTGAACACGCAGGGAGGGCATACACGGTGTTGAACATGTCACGCCCTACAATCTCGATGTGCTGGATCCGCCCACTACCAGAACACATGACAACGACCCATAGACTGCGGTCAAAGTGCATCCAAGAAATTGGCTTTATCAGATTTATCAAAATTTATCTCTGACATAATAAAATGAAAACATATTTCACAGCTTCACACGCCTCACATTTCTTTTGCAGTTCAGTGTACATATATATATATATATATAGGAGGCAGTGATACTGTTTGTTATAAATTCACTCTTTCGAACCTCGTAAAGGAACTGTATGGAATAATTAGCATCCATAACGCTTCCTTGAGAGCTATTTGGATGAATAAATTATCCGTGACATAACTGCGTTATTTAAACATGAACAAATATATTACCCTACACGGTATAGCATGAAAGAAAAGGCTGTGAAAATGCCATTAATTTATGAACCGAACTCGCTGCCAAGATGCTATTACATATGCATATTGCACTATTCTGCTTACTTAAGTTTCTCATAATGGTTAGTTTATAAGCAGTATTTCCATGGTCAATTAAAGAATATAATCAGTCATTGATTAAATTGCATTGATTAAAATGCGAGTGAAATTAGTCCAGCTGATGGGTTTTTTAATTCTTTTATTTTCCTGTTAATAATGGTACAACATCTGAAAGAAAGGTGTTGATACCTGTCTATGCATACCAATCGACGGTGCTGGATTGGCACGCGGCATTTTTGCAATAAAAATTAGGCGCAGGAGTGGCTGTGTGGTAAGTAGCTTGCTAACCAACCACATGGTTCCGGGTTCAGTCCCACTGCGTGGCATCTTGGGCAAGTGTCTTCTGCTATAGCCCCGGGCCGACCAATGCCTTGTGAGTGGATTTGGTAGACGGAAACTGAAAGAAGCCTGTCGTATATATGTATATATATATATATATATGTATGTGTGTGTGTTTGTGTGTCTGTGTTTGTCGTCCTAGCATTGCTTGACAACCGATGCTGGTGGGTTTACGTCCCCGTCACCTAGTGGTTCGGCAAAAAGTGACCGATAGAATAAGTACTGGGCTTACAAAGAATAAATCCCGGGGTCGATTTGCTCGACTAAAGGTAGTGCTCCAGCATGGCCGCAGTCAAATGACTGAAACAAGTAAAAGAGTAAAAGAAGAATTATCCAAGACCGTGATTAGGCAGTACTATTAGAGTATCATGCGAGATGATTTGTACAATCTACATTGGTTTTTTTTTGCCTTTTGACGGCATTTCCCATTAGTGGCAAGCTGTATCGATCTTACCTCTCCTTTCGACATCATAGGAGATATTGGCGCGGATAGGAGAGATTTGCATGCTTGGGTAGCTACTGTTAAAGAAATATAAACGGAAGAATATATACTTTGGTCTCGGACTGTGTCTTTGAGAGAAACTTTCCTAGTACAGAAATCCATGACCAGCTATGACCGAGGCTACCTTGAATATAATACGTATTACATATATTATGTATATAATCACACACACACACGCACACACACATACACACACAAATACACACGCATTCACACGTACACACACATAAATATGTGTGAATACGTATGTTTGTATGTATATATACATACATATATATATGTATATATGTGTGTATGTATTTACATACACTGTATAAGTATTATATATATGTATGTATGTATGCATGCATGCATGTATGTATGTATGTATGTATGTATGTATGTATGCATGCATGCATGTATGTATGTATGTATGCATGCATGCATGTATGTATGTATGTATGTATGTACGCATGTATGTATGTATGCATGTATGTATGTATGTATGTATGTATGTATGTATGTATGTATGTATGCATGTATGTATGTATGTATGTATGCATGTATGTATGCATGCATGCATGTATGTATGTATGTATGCATGCATGCATGTATGTATGTATGTATGTATGTATGTATGTATGTATGTGTGTATGTATGTATGTATGTATGTATGTATGTATGTAGTATGTATGTATGTGTGTATGTATGTATGTATGTATGTATGAATGTATGTATGTATGTGTGTATGTAATGTATGTATGTATGTATGTATGTATGTATGTATGTATGTATGTAGTGTTCTTTTGGAACTGGATTTCAAACATTTTTCGAGATCTAATTCCCAAAAAAGAATTATTCAGCGTTCTCTCCAAAATTTGTAAATTCTTATGACGTTAACATTATGAATGTAATTAATTATAAAATTTAATACGTACAAGAGTTATACATGAGCTTCTTCAAGTTTCATGTTTGGACAGTTCAGTAATCGGACGGATTTGTATAGCGTACCACGAATGATCTGGCAGTCATTGAAGCTCAATTGACATGATGACTCCTTGAGGGAATTCGAGAAAAGGAAACGATATAAATCGCGGCGAGCTGGCAGAAACGTTAGCACGCCGGGCGAAATGCTTAGCGGTATTTCGTCTGCCGTTACGTTCTGAGTTCAAATTCCGCCGAGGCCGACTTTGCTTTCCATCTTTTAGGGGTCGATAAATTAAGTACCAGTTACGCATTGGGGTCGATGTAATCGACTTAATCCGTTTGTCTGTTCTTGTTTGTCCCCTCTGTTTAGCCCCTTGTGGGTAGTAAAGAAATAAATAAATCGCGGTGAGATAAGATAACTTTAACGGAAAAGGATAAACAAAAGCTGTTTTGCTTTAACCCATTATATCTAAAATGGCCATCTCTAGTGGGAGGAGTCGATGGGAAGGGCTAAAGTGAGTATTTCAGTTTAATAAAGGAAACTTGATGAGATGCTTACATCTTGTAAAAAAATATATCTGATCTCGAGCTAAGAAGGTCGTTGCAGTTCTTCGATCTAATAAAGGCGTGTTATTTCAGTCACACAGCGCCTCTGCATATTGACCCATCAATGTATTGTCTCGATCCCTCTACGATGCTTCACTTGTTGGTGTGTGGTATATTACTGTTCTTCCGGTACCAGATAAGACTTGCTAGTTTTCTGCTTTCCTTTTTGTGCTTGAAGGAAGACGTCTTGTTGGTGTATCAATTTTTGAAGTTACTAATATACATCTTCTTTCGGTTAGTGATGTTTATACCTAATCGCTAAAGTTGAATTATTAAATGCTTCCTGAAGCTAGGTTCAAACACTTGCAAACCCTACCATAAATCAAATAAAAACACTTATATACACAAACAGTCTTGACACTCCATTATTATCTTTAAAAACCTTCTAGGTAACATTAGTAATTGGAGATCTTATTCTCTTTCGCTAAAAAAATTTTTGATCAGACAGCCCATTACTCTAATAGTGCCCTGACTGACAGTGGCTTTAAAGAGAAGGTATCATACTTACTGATATAAACAAGTACCATGGCTAAAAATAGATATTGGATATTCATATGGTTCGCTACCACACTTTTCTTAAATACTGGGACTAATGTTAGTAAAATATTCCTAATCTTATTAGATAATCATTTTCCCCATAGCCATAGATAATTTTACTTCTACTAAGCCGAGGTTTTCTGTGCCCCAATAAATAAGGGAACCAAAAACAATGTATTGGACTATGTGAAAGTGACTTACTTATCTTTATCACCCCCATACAACTATTCTAGTAAATTACAAGCCTAATATTAACTTGATCTACCAGTTTAACTGTGACTCATCAAATATACAACATAGATTATAATCTCTGCAATGAACTTAATTTAGGCAAAACCAGCCCAGTTTTTTAATACAAACTTGTAGTCCGGGACCACAATTCACTCGGCCATTCTTCGGAATGGATTCTAATGAGACTCGCAAACGCAGGGAGCAATGCATTATCTATAACTAAGGAATCTCTGACACTCATGGCACTAATAGACGTCCCAAGGTCCTTTCATTCTACATTCAGCCATTATCTTCTTCACTCCTTATTTCTTTCTTTTAACTCTGGCCATGGTCACCGTTTACACCGTCGAATTAGTTTTGTATCTATACAGATTTCCATTATAATAACGCCTTTGTCATAATTGTCATGTGCTGGCTTGCATACACTGTGCTAGTATTATACGCCTTGCGTTATATATATGCACACACACACACACATATATATATATATATATATATATATATATATATATATATATATCTATATATATATATATATATATATATATAATATATATATATATATATATATATATATATATATATATATATATATATATATGCATATATGTGTGCGCGCGTGTGTGTATATATATAGAGACAGACGGGGAGATATTTAAATGGATTTTATATATTAATTAATTATAAAAATCATACGTGTATTTTTATCATTGAAACAGGTGTAGGGTTCAGAGACTAAAGATATGCAACTATTGTAAATATATTGCTCTAGGCATTCTTTTCAGTCAATTCATGTATGTGTGTGTATGCATGTACTCGTATGTGAGTATTTATGTATGTACATATATGTATGTATATGCATATATTTTATAGTGCATAAGCTTTAATTCAACATATATACGTACACACACTCACATGCACACACACATACTCCCACACACATGCACACACACTCACACACATATACTCGCATGTACATATAGCTTTAATTCTTAACACTTCACAAAAGCTCATTACTGTTTTCTCAACTTTTCCCTCTTTTACCTCCTCTTCTGACTATAGGTACGTCTGCTTTTCTTTTTCCTGTATTACTGTTTCGTCCTTCGCCGTCCTACTCAGCCTATCTTCTCACTATATACTCACTCAAATTGTTTCTCTTCCTTTACAGGAAAAAGCGATGATATAGTCAAAGCAGGAACATATTTCCTCATTGGTATGTTCACGCAGGATGGTTTGGAGCTAATCAAGAACAACTACATGCTCTACGTCTCCACAATCAGCTCTAACTTGCAGGTTACATACCACACACTCACACACACACACACACAACGGTGACGGCGAAGGAATCACAAGGATATATAAACATATTTTCTGTCCAATAATTCGAACATTCTCACAACAATTCCAACCAAAATATTCCAAGAAAATGTATGATAAAGTGTTTATATGACCATTCATCTGTGATCTGTGATCTGTGTTCTTCTGTATGCCAGTTCACGTGAGTTTGTATGTATGTGCATAGATGTACATAGGAACATAAACGTGTGTATGTACATCCATACACATACATCTAAGCGTATATATGTGTGTGTATGCATGTATACTTGTATGCATATTGGCTAGAATGTGTGGATACATTTCTTTAAGATATATATATATATATGTATATATATATATGTGTATATGTATATATATATAAATATAAATATAAATATATATATATATAAATATTATATATATATATATATATATATATATATATATTATATATATATATATATATATATATTATATATATATATAATATAAATATATATATATTATATATATATATATATATAATATATATATATATATATAAACACAATTCTGTGCAAAGAATAATGCACAACAAAAATGAGTGCAATGATGCCGGTACGATTGGCACCACTACTACCACCACCACTACCACCACCACCACCGACGCAACTACCACCACCACCATCACCATTACAACAACAACAACTAATGCAGCGTATAATTTGTAGTTTTAATAAATGTCCGGAGTGAATGAAGCATTTGAGAATGAAACGATAGGGGTAAGATAAATGCGAAGGCGATTGAACAGCTACACACGCGCACACACAGACGTACTCACGTACACACATAAACGCAAACACATGCACACACACACACACACACACCCACATACATACATATATAAATACATACAGACATACATTACAGACAGACAGACAGACTGAAGGTTGTGTAGGGTTCGAGAGCGCAGAGAGCTGGCAAATAAAGGAGGGGAGGAGAAAAGACTTATGGTGGAAGAAGTGAGAAAGTGGAGGAGGAGGAGGAGGAGGAGGAGGAGGAGGAGGGGAGGAGTGGTGGAATAGTGAGAAGGGAGGAGGTGAGGGGGGTTAGGAGTTGCAGGAGACATTGGACATATGGAGGCTGTTGTTGTTGTTGAGCCCCATCACAGAGCTCTCTAATGGAGTTATAGTCAAAGGCTTTCCGGCCGTGACCATCTTATCTTTTCCTTTAGTAAGACGAACCTAGAACCCACATCTTATATCTTTCTCTCTCTCCCTCTCTATGTCTCTGTTCCTGTCTCTGTCTGTCTCTCTCTCTTTCTCTCTCTCTATCTCGCTCTCTCTCGCTCTCTCTTTTTCTCTTTCGCACACTCTCTGTTTCTCTCTCTCTTTCTCTGTCTATCTCGCTCTCTACTCTCTCTCTCTTTCTCTCTCTATCTCGCTCTCTCTCTCTCTTTCTCTTTCGCACACTCTCTGTTTCTCTCTCTCTTTCTCTCCTTCTCTCTTTCTCTCCTTCTCTCTTTCTCTCCTTCTCTCTTCTCTGTCTTCCTTTCTCTGTCTATCTCTCTCTCTCTCTCTCTCTCTACCTTCCTCACTCCCTCTCTGTTCCTCTGCTTTGTTTCTCTTTCTATCACTATCTGTCTGTCTCCCTGTCACTTTTTCTCTTTCTCCCTCCCTCTCTCTCTCTTCATTCTCTTTCTATCTAGATCGCTACCTCTGTATTCCATTTGTAAGCTAGTGTCTTGTTTACCCCCACTCTATCTATCTCTCCCCCCACCCCGCATCCTACCCTCTGCCAATCACATTCCCTTCCTCCCTAGCTTCCCCTCCGCCGATCGACCTCACCAGTGGACCATCTACCATAATTTCTGGTCCTCCAGTTCTTCCTTGTTTTTTCTGATGCCTTTCGTGAACAACTACCCCAACCTTCAAACAGGGCCGCATCAGGTACAACCTTCATTCGTCTCTTGTTACGCTCAAAAGGGATCGTTTACATAATCTTGCACTCATTGTGACACCCTCGACCAAAATATTACCGCTTAGTACCGACTGGGGTTTACTTTCTAAGTCAACAATTGGTTTGGTTGCTCTTCCAGGAATGTCAACCATTGCATTAAATGCCAAATTTGTGCTCTCGTACAGGTAGGGAAATCTACTCTAAGCTCCTCGGTCAATTAAAAAAGCATCTCTTAGACCCATAATGCAATAGCTGCAGATCTTAAAAATCACTTCATATCACTTCAACTTACCTGGATATATCCAACGTTATCTTTCTGTGTTTGCCATTCTCCAAATACCCCAGTGCTGTCGACCAACGATTCCTCTGGGGAGAAATATTGAGGTTCCGATAGGGAACTCCTTTTCCCGTTGAAATTAATATTGAATAGCTTTTCTTTTACACCAACCTCATCATTTCTATGTTAGCCTACTCTCCATATTCATACCATCCGAACCTTCTGTCTACCTTCTCCTCATATATGCTGCTGTCTTCACTCAAACCCACTTCGCTTTCCCTACCAACTACACACTCACTCTCTCTCTTTCTACTCCTTACTTTTTTCCTACCATTCTGCTGCTCACGCTTCCATTTTGTCCTCTCTTTTACTCATTCACTAATACATGCTACTATTTATTTTGCCTGCCTGGCACAACAGCCGCTCATTCACTGGTCATTCCACTTCCCTCTACACAAACCACACATATGCCTCAACCATTTGTCAAATATATTCAGCTTTTTGTCAAATATGCACGTTAAATGACACCCGTAAAATTCTTTCCCTTTATTTTTCATTCTTATTCTTGACAAAGAGATTCCAACTCAAAATGTTAAAAACCATTTAGTCACTTCCAAATTTAATGCGCTGACTTTGTCTAACTGTGTCTATTTGTGCGTGCGTATGCATGTATAGTGGTGGTGGTGGTGTTTAGTTGCAAGTCGGCTCTGATTGAGAAAACTCATGATCCAGCCGTGACTATCCCATCTTTTTGTTGTATTTCTCAGACACTCTGTTATCCAGTATGTCGTTTCTCGTTTAAGTATACAAAGCGTAGTCAGCAAGAGCTCTAGCTCCAGCTATTCGCAGTCGGTCGAATGTTCGCTGGAGACTTCCTCTTTAACTCGATCTCCTTCTACCTCACCTACCGCAGGACACCTGTCTATCTATCTAATTGTTAATCTGTCTACCTGCTTATCGCCATCCATCAAGAGGGCCTAAACGTGAGCCCTCAGCCAGCTAGATATAGCAGCCAAATATCCATTTAACTCACCTTTATCATCTTAGAAAAGAACACGCTAAATCTATGAACCCCTTTGATTCCTATTTTACTCGGGTGGACCCTTTCTAGCCATTCGATGTTTAAAAAATCGTGTATTTTTATAATTATATATTATAAGGAATTGTATGAAAATAATTGTTAAAATGTTTTGTGTATTGTAGAATATAACAAATTTATTGCTGATAAACAATTGCAGCGTGGAAGGTGTTTGTAAGCCATTTAAGAAACACACAAAAGCCGTTCGATTCACTTCAACATTTAAGTTTAATTTGTCAAAATATTTTCGTCGCTTTAGGACCGCGACCTGTTCACTGACAAAAATCCATGCTGCATCTGAAGTGAATCGAACGGCTTTTTGTGTTTCTTAAATGGCTTATAAACACCTTCAACGCTGCAATTGTTTTCGTTTCAGCACACGATCTCAGATCAATTCACTTGCTATGCAAGTACATCTCCGTAATTGCTGGTAAATTTTAACAAAAAAAAATCTTGTGTGGACCCCCTAGGGCCACGTGGACCCTGTTTGAATACCATTGCGCTAGAAAATGTGGTTCTAGGCCCCCTATGCACAGGAGTTATGAAGGGAATGATTTTCCACATAGGTCTACTAAATCAGAGCTGACCTTGATACAAACAACAGCAACAACTATTAGCTTCCTATCTTTCAGTCTGGTTATCAATCTATCAGTTTGTGTATCGATTTATCTCTCAATTGCAACAAATGCAAACAAAAACAAATGTGGTAACGTATAACAATATTGACCAAGGTTACCGTGGTCTTTTTCGTAGGCTTTTCTTCCCACGGATAAACCTTACTTGCTTTCCCCTTTACACCATACATCATGACACTGTGATACACGATCCCTATTGATCGTTTTTTTTCCTCTTCCCCTTTTTCCTCTTTTTCTTTTTTCATTTTTCTTTTCTTTTGTTCCTTTTCCCTTTTTTCTTTTTTCTTTTCCTTTTTTTGTTCTTTTTTCCCTTTTACGATCCCTTTTGATCGAAAACCTACGCCACCTTTTTTTTGCTTCTTTTGTTTTTGTTTTTTTTTTCATCCCCCAAAAGAAAAGCTCTACCTTGTAATTTGTCCCATCTGTGTGCAGCCCTGTGTGGCCAATAAATAAACTTATTTATCTCTCAATTTGTTTGTCTGTCTGATGTCTGTCAGTCTGTCTGCTCGTTCCATTGTCCTGGTGTGCTTTGGTACATATAATCATGCAAGACTTACTATTTTACTCTTTTACTTGTTTCAGTCATTTGACTGCGGCCATGCTGGAGCACCGCCTTTAATCGAGCAACTCGACGCCGGGACTTATTCTTTTGTAAGCCCAGTACTTATTCTATCGGTCTCTTTTGCCGAACCGCTAAGTAACGGGGACATAAACACACCAGCATCGGTTGTCAAGCAATGCTAGGGGAACAAACACAGACACACAAACACACACACTCATATATATATATACACATATATACGACGGGCTTCTTTCAGTTTCCGTCTACCAAATCCATTCACAAGGCTTTGGTCGGCCCGAGGCTATAGTAGAAGACACTTGCCCAAGGTGCCATGCAGTGGGACTGAACTGGAACCATGTGGTTGGTAAACAAGCTACTTACCACACAGCCACTCCTGCGCATGTTTAGTTTTTACTATTGTAGTAACACAAATTGTAACTATGGCTGTTTGACTCGAGCGGGGATGGAAGTGTAAACTATGATGGTGATGGGGAAGCGGGGTATCACAGTGTTAATGATGTTAGTGGTATAGTGTCAGTGAAGATGTAGTACTGACTATGGTAGTAATGCTGACGGTGGTGGTGGAGGTGGCGGCGGCTGATTTGATTTTGTTTTGAATTGGGTTTTTTTTTCGACAATAGTGTGTGTGGTTTGAATAATATTCAGCTGCATTTTGTTGCAAGTCGAGTAACTGTGTAGGCGTCTGAGGAGTGGTTAATTCATTAAGAGTTGTAGTTATTGTTGTCCTCGGAGTTGCTTTATTTTGTTGTTATTGCTAAAGTCTTTTTTGCTGGTGGTGGTGGTGGTGGTGGTGGTGGCGGTGGCGGTTCTAGTCAAGGCACAAGGCCCGAAATTATGGGAGAGGGGTGGGGGCAGTCGATTACATCGACCCCAGTACATAGCTGGTACTTAAATTATCGACCCAGAATTTGAACTCAGAACGTAAAGACAGACGAAATGCCTATTTCTTTACCATTTCTTTACTTCCCCATCACCATCATAACAACTGCCATAGTTTACACTTCCATCCCCGCTTGCGTCAAACAGCCATAGTTTACAGTTTGTGTTACTACAGAACGTAACGGCACGAAATACCTATTTCTTTATTACCCACAAGGGGCTAAACACAGAGAGGACAAACAAGGACAAACAAACGGATTAAGTCGATTATATCGACCCCAGTGCGTAACTGGTACTTAATTTATCGACCCCGAAAGGATGAAAGGCAAAATCGACCTCGGCGGAATTTGAACTCAGAACATAATGGCAGACGAAATACCTATTTCTTTATTACCCACAAGGGGCTAAACACAGAGAGGACAAACAAGGACAGACAAACGAATCAAGTCGATTATATCGACCCCAGTGCGTAACTGGTACTTAATTTATCGACCCCGAAAGGATGAAAGGCAAAGTCGACCTCGGCGGAATTTGAACTCGGAACGTAACGGCAGACGAAATACGGCTACGCATTTCGCCCGGCGTGCTAACGATTTTGCCAGCTCGCCGCCTAGCTCGCCTGTTATCGTGATGCAGGCATGGTAGGGTGGTTAACAAGGTCGCTTCGCAATCATGTAGTCCTGAGTTCGATACCCTTGCCTTCTGGCATCATAGCCAAATGTTTTCATGGCAGCTTCGGGTCGACCGAAGTCTTGTGAACGAAACTGAGTCATACGAAAACTATACAGAATATGGAACCCCTTCAGATGAATAATGCCCGTAATTGAAAGGTGCAGTTTTGTAGCACTTCGTGTGACGCTGATACGGTCTGGGAATTATGCCAAGTGTCGCTATGTGTCTGTGGAACTGTCATCCAGTTCCACGCTAACTGACCACTTCATGGATCAGACAACTGAATGCTCGTCATCGAAACTGACGCAGCAATCATAATCCAGCCGCAAGTGTGTGTGTGTGTGTGTGTACGTGTGTGTGTGTGTGTGTGTGTACGTGTGTGTGTGTACGTGTGTGTGTGTGTACGTGTGTGTATGTATGTATGTATGTATGTATGTATGTGTGTACGTATGTATGTGTGCATGTATGTCCATACATATTAATCAGACCTACAGAGAAAGATTTTCCCAGCCGTAATTACTTGACCTTGTTTATCTCAAGGTCAGCTCTGATTGCAGCAGACCTTTGATGGAAATCCTTCCACTTATAAAAATCCTGTCTCTCGCCTATGTGTAGGGAACCCAGATTGAAAACACGTGGCGGAGTGGTTAGGGTAATCGGCTCATGATCGTAAGGTCATGAGTTCGATTCCCGACGACGCGTTGTCCTTGAGCAAGACACTTTATTTCACGTTGCTCTAGTCCGCTCAGCTGGCAAAAATGAGTTGTACCTGTAATTCAAAGGGCCAGCCTTGTCACACTTTGTGTCTCACTGAATCTCCCTGAGAACTACGTTAAGGGTATGCATGTCTGTGGAGTACTCAGCCACTTGTACATTAAATTCACGAGCAGGCTGCTCCGTTGATCGGATCAACTGGAACCTTCGTCGTCGTAGCCTACGGAGTTCCACTACAAGGAGCCAAGAACCTCATTACCTAGCGCAGTGGCTTTCAACCAGAACCCACACGGCCCTTGAAGTCCAACAAGATTTTATCATTAAAATTTATCTACAATAAATAGGTTATAACTAGCACAATGACCCGGCGTTGCCTGCTCATAGTGCTAGTGCATGCATATACAGCTGCGTGCGTGCGCACATACACGCGAGTACTGTCCAAATCTCTGACCAATCACATACAGCTAGCTGGCATTCAATTGGCGTATCATTTTGATTGGGTTTTAGATAGAAAATTCACAAAAAGGTCACTTCTGTTGATTTTTTAATGTCTTTGCGGGGTGACAGGGGAAATGTAAAGATGTGCATGACTACTTTTGGACGGTTTTGAATGACCATAGAAAGTGCGAGCCCTCTAACTGAAAAAATTGTGGATTTGTATAAAGGACACACGCACGCACACAGACAGACATTTTGCCGTTTATATATATAGAGAGAGATTCTACAATACACAAAATATTTAAACAATTATTTTCATACAATTCCTAATGATATTTAATTATCGAATGGCTAAGTGGGTCTACCTGGTATTTTGAGACAGTGTGTTCAGGAATCAATTTTTTTAATGGCTTAGGTGAGAAGAGGAAAGTGAGCCCATGACCAATTTTAGGGGCCTCAGGGTTGCGAGACGAGGGGGTAAGTTTACATCAACTCGGAGACTTGACCTAAGCCATAAAAAAAGGGATTCTTGAATACTCTGTATCTGACAACGAGAGTTATGCCAGCAGAGTATAAGCTCCTGGTAAAGCTTCCTATGCAGGGCTGATCAAGGTATAGGGACCAGAGTAATATGAACCACCTCTTTCTAGATGTAAAAATGGGTTTTTGGGCAAGGACAACACCCCTACCTAAATAGCAGAGTAATAGAAGTTTCGATGACAATTCAAAATCATTAATACTTGAGAGAGGAAGGACTTCCCTGGGGAAACATGAAAAATCAGGGATCTAACTGAAGAGAAGCAAAAAAAAAAATACAGCCCATTGTCAAAACCAGTGAAGAGAAGTCGTCGATGGCCAATGGGAGCGAAGGGTTTAAGTTATACTGAAACGTAAGCCGAATATTTTTGACTGTATCCCGCTAAAAGCATCAAACGGACAGATAATGATGTCATTAAACCATATGACCGATTAAGTCGACCACTCATGAACAAGAATATTCCCGTCCGCCTGTGGGCTTCAACATAGTTTCCGTTTACCGAATTTCGTGCACAAGGTTTTGGTCGAGGTCAATGCTACGGCAAAAGATCTAAGGATGCCACACACTGATATACTTTCCCAAGAGCAGGCAACTAAAGGGCTTCCCCTCAGTTTCCTTTTATCAAATTATGCACGCAATGGTTTGGTTGCCCTCAATGCTGTGACAGACGATACATCACCAAAATGTCGTGCAATCAGATCGAAAGCTAAACCGTTTAGCTGCACGGCTAACTTCTTAACCCTCACACAGCCTTGTTTGTGTCCTTGTTGTGTCCTTGTTTGTGTCTTTGTTTGTGTCTTTGTTTTATTAAGATACTTGCAGAGATACCCGGCGTGGCCCGGTTACGTTCATTTGAAGAATTAGACTTTTCTGTTATATTTTCTCTAATGAACTGGGATATCTATGTTTCGAATTTCATCAAAATTGCAGATGAGGGTTATTTCCCTCTTTACACGCCCCAAAAAATTGTAACCGTGCCACATGTATCCCATACTACTGATTTTTATGCGCATATTCCAGAATTTCAGTCTTATTGAACCTGTTAAAAAGATTTTGCTCCATACCCGCATCTAGTTTTGCTTGTAAAAATTCATTTCTATATAATTCCATTAAAACCGTCCACAACTCCTTTCCATTTGTTAGAATGTCATGCAATAACCTTTGTGGTTCTCATGGTTCATTGCAGGAAACATATTGCGTTGCGCAGTTTCAGATAGAATTTCGTTCGAAGTACACTTGTGAGAGGAATAATACTTGCACAAATATTCACTGAGTCAAAAGACTGAATATTTTATCGCGAAGACCAACGTAGAACTCATTAACTTCACGACATAATTTCCGCCCAATTTTATGAGTTTCAGCTTAACTAAGCAAATTTTGTAATACTATATCACTAGCAGAGATACCCGGCGTTGCCCGTGTTACATACAATTGAAGAATTAGACATTTCTGTTATATTTTCTCTAATGACCTGGAATATCTATGTTTCGAATTTCATCAAAATTGCAGATGAGGGTTATTTCCCTCTTTACTCACCCCTAAAAAGTTCTAATCATACCACATGTATCCCACACTACTGATTTTTATGCGCATATTCCAAAATTCCACTATTATTGAACCTGTTAAAAAGATTTTGCTCCTGAAAAATGAAGGTCATGGAGCTCTAAAATGTGAGAGTGAAGGCCCTTGTTGGAAGTGGGCGTCTTAATGTCAACCAGAGAAGTTGAATTCTTGAGTATCTTTTTAACTTAAGTCCTATATCTATTGTTTGAATTTCTTTGAAATAGAAATATGTGTTCATTGGGTTTGTAAAAGGAAGCAAAGCTACAGGAAACCAAAAGACGAATGATCACAATAAGCAGTCAGCTACCGTACCCTAGTCGTTACCACTCCCAATGTAGGATTCTTTACCATCCAGGTGACAGGCACAGCCGTAAGATGCATTACGAATCTATAGCAATTGGAAGGGCGTGACCCAACTGAAATCAACATTAACAACTGTGCGACGTGACGGCTAAGGAGAAACTAAAGTGTCAACTCTGGAGTTTGCAAATGACCACTATACTGATACGTAACTGGACAGAATAAATTTACAATCTATAAATGTCTTTGAATAACCAGTCACTCACCTGGGAAGGCCTTGAAATCAATGTTACCATCTGGGGACTATGTGTGACCGAGTGATAATAAAAAGACTGAAAGGACGTCTGCAATCAAATAACTTTACTCAACACTTTGCAACTGAATCAGTGGAGGCAAAGATGCTTCTCATTTACTTGACAATTTATGCGCCACATTACAGAATTCACAATGTAACTTTATATCAAAGCAAAGTGTTACACTGTTGTACCATTGAATTAGAAATAATCCTCAACCTTTATGCTCGGGTAACTCTACAGCTTCCAAGAGCACAACAGTATTGGTTTTTGCTTAGATAAAATGACAAAATTGTGGGTGCTAAGTCCCCATGGAGGGGTCTTTCGAACTTGTAAGAAGATGAAATTTTATAAATATTACTTCATTTGTGTCTAATATCTATGGTTAAAACTTCATCAACAGCAAAAATATATGAATTGTCATGGGGGTTATGGCCCTTATGCATAAAATATAATTTCCAAATTTCATAAAGATCCATTTAGTAACTTTTGGATCATAAAAGAAATGACTAAAATTTCGGAGTTAAGGCTCTCATTAGAGTGTTTTATGTATATATATATATATATATATATATATATATATATATATATATATATATATATATATATATATATATATATATGTCTATATATATAGATATAGATATAGATACACACACACACACGCGCACACACATACAAAGATAAATTGTATGAGTGGGCAAACAAAAATATGAGACACAGCCTAGTGCTTTTTTTATGTTGATAAGCCTGGTACTTATTCTATTAGTTTGTTCTTGTGAAACCAGTATAAACGGTGAAAAATTTGTCAATTTCCCCAAACAGGGACACAATTCAATTTTTAAACAATAACCAAAGCTCCTTCTCCCAAAGGTGGAGGGTTACAGTTTACAATTATTTAGCAAATGCAACACAACAATGTTTCCCTTACGAGGAAACAACAAACGTGATAACAATAGTTAAACAGTAATAATAATAACAACAAACCTTACGGTGAATCAAAAAGCAGTACGCAGTTGAAACAATAGTCCTTTATGTATAAAAAATAAACCAACAGAAGTACTTTGTAGAACTGGCTGTTCGAGAAAACAGATATTACATACAGCCAAACTTCATATAGATACTTAATGCTAGCTAATTAGCAGATAATCTAATGTAAAAGCCGTGGTAAACGGTATGTACACAGCTCCATCTGGACTATTCCATTTCTGCACTTAAATTTTATTTTTTATTTATTCCTATTCATGTGAAACCACTTATTCAAGTTCAAGTCATTGATGCAATTTTATACCAATTGCTATTTTTACTTTTGTTATGTTACGATTATATTATACTTTAGTTTGGTTTTAATTATTACTTACTACATATAATTCAATTGTTATTATCATCTCTAATTTTTATTGTTAAAGTGAAAGTATCTGACATAACATAGAGAAATGTTTTTGTTTCACTTTTAACACGTAATACTGAAATAGTGGAGAAAATATGATATTGCTATGGGCTCGCCCTAGGCAAGACGTTGAACATTTTTTTTGTCCATGAAACTACATGGACCCTAAGTAAGGCATGTGTAAAATTTGAATGAAATTGGTTGTGTAGTTCTCAAGTTTTAGGGAATTGTAGTGGAGAAGATATGATATTGCTGTGGGCTCGCCCCAGGCAAAAAGTTTAACACGTAATACTGAAATAGTGGAGAAAATATGATATTGCTATGGGCTCGCCCTAGGCAAGACGTTGAACATTTTTTTTGTCCATGAAACTACATGGACCCTAAGTAAGGCATGTGTAAAATTTGAATGAAATTGGTTGTGTAGTTCTCAAGTTTTAGGGAATTGTAGTGGAGAAGATATGATATTGCTGTGGGCTCGCCCCAGGCAAAAAGTTTTAAAATTTTTTGCCGATGACACTCCCCGGACCCTAAGTAAGGCATGTGTAAAATTTGAATGAAATTGGTTGTGTAGTTCTCAAATTTTAGGGAAACACACAAACATACAGACAGACACACACACACACACACACTACATTCTCAGTTTTATATCTAGAGATATTAAGGGTGTGAACTGGTTGCTATTTCTAGTATCCCGAACGACCGCACAGAATGCTTTTTCGTTTGTTCGTAGTGGTGGCGGCACTTAACCGTTCTGAAATTAATCGAGCTGGGATAAAAATGAACAAAGCAAAAGCAGGAAGAAGCAAACGCCTTCATTGACTTTGACGCTCTCAGAATCTAGTCTCTACCACTCTCTCCCTCACTCTCACTCTCTCCCTCACTCTCTCTCTCTGACACTCTCGCTCGCTCAGTCTCAGTTTCTATCTCTCTCTCTCTCTCTACCTGCCTACCTCCTTATCTATCTATCTATCTATCTATCTATCTATCTATCTATCTATCTATCTATCTATCTATCTATCTACATCCTCCATCTTCCTGCTCTTTTCCTTTTTTCTCTTATATTTACACTCTTTCTCTCCTGCCTCCCTCTTACTTCATACCTTTTTCTTCCTTTGTTTCGCTCTCTTTCTTTCATATGTATGTGCATGTGTGTGTGTGTGTGTGTGTGTGCGCGCGCATGTATGTGTGTGTATTACATTTGTCTTTCGGCCCTTTTTCCTTTTTTCCTTTCTTTCTTTCTTTCTGTCCTTTTTTTTCTTCTATTCTCTTTATCTTCCTATCCTTTCTTCCTCCCCCCCCGCTTCTTTTGTTTTTAATCTTTATTTCTTTTCCTCTTCTTCTTCTTACGCTTTATTTATCTATCTAATTTATTCACTTGTTTGTGTATTTGATGGCCAGTTACAACGTTAAATGGAAAGGCGTTTTCATTAGCATTTTATGTGAAGAGGTTTTGCAGTTACCATGTTCACTGAGTCTCTCCCAGTAACAGACGTCAACAGCCTCTTGCTGATATATATATATATATATATATATATATATGTATATATATGTATGTATATATATGTATATGAATATATGTATATATATGCATATGTATATATATATATATATATATATATATATATATATGCATATGCATGTGTGTTTGGTAGTTCTTCTTGACATACGTACCACACACACCACATTAAATCAGCGCCATAAAGATGCTATGTTGACTGGCCAGAAAAAAAGGGGAAGAAATAAAAAAAATAAATAAATAAACAGAGAGAGAGAGAGTTTGAGAAATGGGGCGGAGGTGCATGGACAAGACAATATAACCAAGTTCTTTGGTGGCAACTAAGATTTTCATAAGATCTTCTTCTGACAAATGACTCAAGTCGTAAAAAAACCGTTCTCAAAAGTAATCGTGATATGTATACATTTTATATCTGTACGTTTATGCTAAACAACAGTATTTTCGTTTAATTCTCTAGGTGTGGATCTCATCGCGCGATGTGGTGTGTGTGTGTGTTTAGTATCTGTGTGGTATGCCAAAGTTTGTGTATATGTATGTGTGTGTGTATATGGTTATATGTTTGCGTATGTGCGTTACTCGTCTTGTGAGTATATGTGTTTCTGTGTTTCTGTGCAAAAGCATTTTTTTCTCTCGCCTTGGAGTTCTTGATGATGTATGAATGTTTAAATGAACGGCCGTATGTGTGTGTGTGTGTGTGTGTGTGTGTGTGTGTCTGCGTGTGTGTGTGTGTGTGTGTCTGCGTGAATGCATGTAACTGTGTATATTCATGTATGTATGTGTGCATGTATATCCATACATATTAATATATGTATGTATGTATGTATGTATGTATGTATATGTATGTATGTATGTATGTATGTATGTATGAATGTATGCATGTATGTATGTATGTATGTATGTATGTATGTATGTATGTATGTATGTATGTATGTATGTATGTGTGTATGTATGTATGTGCAAGCATTAATATCTGTATTTGTATGTATAAGAGTTTATATATTTATTTATTTATTTATTTACTTATTTATTTATTGGCAAGAACATGTTTTGCAATCCATTTATATTTTCTCTGGCTAGTTTTATTTCTGTACTTATACGCACATGTTGGGAGAGTATTTATGTGTTTGTCAGAGAAATTATTTGCAAACATAAATGTGTGTGTGTGTGTGTGTGTGTGTGTGTTGTGTGTGTAAGAGTGTATGTATGCGCATGAGTAAGTTTGTGGGGGAATATTACTGTATAAAGTTATTTGGCACGTGGCTTCATTGAAACACTACTCCAATGTAGAAAAACAGAAGAATATACGAAAAATATATGGAAAATGGAAACAGACAGACACCCTGTTTGTACCCCTATCCAAGACTATTTACCCATATACAACCAGGTCAGAAGGCGAGACTTAAATTCGGATATTTTCTCTTTTCTTTCTAATTTATTTTTTTCCTCGTGCGCCGTCGCACTGAGATTCTTCCTTTTTTAATTGGCGAGTCGTATACAACTTGCTAAACTTAGATAACAATAAACATGATATTAAATAGATCTTTGGCCCTAACGCACGCCGTAACTCTTGGCTCAGAAAATTCTGAAGGTCGACAATACGCCAATATTCTCAAAACAATTCTAGTTCTTAATAGCCAGAAGAATTTCATCAGTAGTTAATTTAAAATGACCTCTGACATACTTTTGGCGGATTAACTTCGGCTAATATTTATTAAAGCAGCTTATTCAATGATATATTAGCATGTGTAATTCAATTTATATAGAGGAAGAATTGTTTTATTTCCGCTATATTTTTATATTGATGTTGCTGCGGCTGCTACCTATGTTTGCCTTGTTCAAATATAGATACCATTCCACGCGTTCTAGACATGGCCATTCCACCTTTTATGACACATATAACATTATTCAAAATGTCCTTTTTAAGAGGAAATGTATGTGTGTGTGTTTGTGTGTGTGTTTGTGTGTGTGCGCGCGTGTGTGTGTATGTGTGTGTGTGTGTGTGTGTGTGTGTATTATGTGTTCTTTTATTCTTTCGTTTGTTTAAGCCATTTGACTGCGGCCATGTTGGGGCACCGCCTTTAGTTGAGCAAATCGACACGAGGACTTATTCTATCGGGCTTATTTGCCGAACCGCTGAGTCACGGGGACGTAAACACACCGGCATCTGTTGTCAAGCGATGGGGGTATAAACACAGACACACAAACACATATATATACATATACATACATAAACATAATACACACACACACATGTATATATATATATATATATATATATATACGACGGGCATCTTTCAGTTTCCGTCTACCATTTTTTTCCTTGTTTTTACCCCTCTGCGAAGGAATTTTATTTAATTCTTTCGCAAGAAGGGCTAGTTCGACGAGTCGTGTTCTGTCCTCACCTTCGAAACACGCATGGAGTCGTACTAGGGACAGCTGATGAAGGGGAATTTTCCTTGTGTTGTTTGTCTTGTACTCTGTTTTTTCGTTGTTAAAAAAAGGTCCGTTTCCATGTTTGTTTTTACGTTTTCGTTTCTCATTGAGTTCTACGTCTATTTGTGGTGTCCTGTACTCAAGTATATATATTTATATATGCATGTATATATACATGTAGATATAGGTACGTACATATATGTATGTATGCATATATTTTATTTATTACACTATTATATATATATATATATTTACACACACGCACATACACAACACATATATGTATATATATATATATATATATATATATATATATATAATATATATATATATACATATACATATATGTGTTGTGTATGCACGTGTGTGTAAATATATATATATATATATATATATATTGACGAGACTAAGGAAAGTCGAAACCTAGTGATCTGATAGTCTCGGTGCTGGAGGTGATGGGGATTTCACTCCCTGCTGTTAGTATAAGCATGAGTGCATTTTGCACCAAAAGCCAATATGAGAGTTTCTCTCGTGGTATTTACTGCAGTATTGTTTGTTCTAACAGAACATCCATGTTTAAGTGGGGATAAATATTACCTCTCGGTATTGATACTGCCTCTATCGTTAATATATACATATATAAACACATACATATGTGTATCTGTGAGAAACGGAAGATGGAATTCAGGAGGTTCTTTATTAAACACAGTAATCGATTCGACTCATCTTGTATCGATGTCTAGGAAATCGATTTCTCTATAAATTAAAATGAATCTATTTAATCAACTTCAAAATAGAAAAGAACGTGTCCGACAGAAAGTGAAAATAACTTAGTACGAATGAACAAAAAAAAAACAGCAAATTGGCAGAATCGTTAGGAGGCCGGACGAAATGCCACTAAGCATTTTGTCCGACAGAAGATGATATCCAGTGCTACGACAGTGCCCATACACACACATACATACACACAAACAAACAAACAAACACGTACACAGAATGATCGTGTTTATTTTTTATCCTTTAGCATTTATTTATTTTAGCCATTGAACTGCGACCATGCTGGAGCACTGCCCTGGTACTTATTCTAAGAATAAGTACCAGGCTTAGAAAAAATAAGTCTTGGGGTCGATTTGTTCGACTAGAACCCTTCAAGGTGGTGATCCAATATGACCGCAGTCTAATGACTGAAACAAGTAAAAGATAAAGAAAAAAAAAGACAAATAATGAGTAATAATGATTTCGACCTTTTCCTCTTACAAGCTCATATTTTCTCGCAGCCGAGCAGAGAATGGAAGGTAATGAGCTGAGTTTTAAAACACAAAGAAAGGAAAGTAAGGAAACAGCCGAATAGTCTTACCAATTCTTCCGTAAGAACTAAAAATTAGTGTACAAAAGAGATACGGATGTGAATGAGACGGTTTGATAGATCTTGAAGTAATGGCTGCTGGAGATGATATCTTTATATATAAATAACAAGCTGCGAATCAATGAGAGGAAGCGGCATGTGGGCGCTCGATCTACTAGATATAGCAACTAAATCTTCCTAAAACGAGGCGTAATTATCTTACAGGTAAAAGGATTCACCTGATAATCATGGTCGTCCTAAATACACTACTTCTGAACAAAAATTGATAGCATGAACATGGGCACTGGAACGTCCATAATTATAAGTCTACATAATGAGGGTTCACTTGAAGCTAAGCGACGACATTTATTAGTGAACTGAAGCCAAAATAAGTAACACTATCCTTCGCTAAGGAGGTTTAATAATACCGAAACAAGTCCGGATTATTCATCGTAGCTATCAAAGACCAGACCCACTCTACACTGCAAACCCTCCCATTCAAACTTTTTCAAAACCTTCCATTCAAGTTTGATTTCGATGTTATCTCCTTTGCTCTTCTTCATAAAAATTATCAATACTGCTAGTAAATCTTATTTTCACTTCATTTCACTTCCATTATCAGATGAGTGGAAAAGCTTTCTCTTTATTAAGTATGTTATCTACCAGTTAACTATGCAGAACCAGTTTGATCTTTTTAACAGTAGTAACTCAGTGTAAAATCGTTAGTAATATAGTTGTGAGGAAAACATCTAAACAACATAGAAAGTGCTGAATACATTCAGCGCCGTTGCCGTAAATATCTACTTTAATATGTTCATTGTTTTTATTGATTAGACAACATACTCACCTATAAAAACCGTTGGATTTATGTACGTAGGTATGTCCATATGCATGTATGTACATGCTTCTGTGTGTGTGTGTGTGTGCATGTATTAAGGCAAACATGCATACACGTTACATGCACATGAATGCGTACGCATACATAGATGCATATATATATATATATATTATATATATATATATATATATATATATATATATATATACATGCACATACACAAACACACACACATGATATAAGCGTCCACATATTCATAGACATATATATATAGGTATGTGCATATATATATTATGTATCTACGTATGTATGTATGTATGTATGTATGTATGTATGTATGTATGTATGCATGTATGTATGTATGCATGCATGTATACATATATATGCTTACACACGCTGATATGCATACATACACGCATGCGATATTTAGCGAGGTTTCTGCTTGGTCAAACAGTAAACCGTGTAAGAGTGTACGTCCTTCACGCTCCAATGAACTCAGAGACCATCAATAAGATACTGGTCGGTTGTCTTGTCCAACATGGGTTTTGATAGATGAAGAAAACAAGATATAAAACAGTAAGAAAAACATGAAGGCTTCAGAGAAGATGGTCGGGGATGCGATGAACGTAACGAAAACAAAAGCAACAACAATAGTAACGATATAAAAGGGAAAAAATTCCTTTCGAAAACATGGACGCTAAAGCTTAGTGGTGCGGCGGATTGGAGCGGGGGCGGCGCTGCGGTGTGGGTTGGGGTGGGAGTACGGGGGTTGGGGCAGTCGGTTGTGGTTTTTGTTGTTCAGTTTGTTGTTAATTCTTTTATGTCTGCTTGTTGTTCATGTTGTTGTTTAAGGAGGGATCGGTTGTCATTGATGCTGTTGATGATGATGATGGGTGGGAGGAGGAGGAGGAGGAGGAGGGGACCAGTGGGAGCAGCAGGAGCAGCAGGAGGTGGCGACGATATTGATGATGATGTTGAGGATGGTTATGATGATGATGACGACGACGATGTTGATGATGATGGTAGTGGTGGTAGTGGTATTAGTGGTAGTGATGTTAAGTGATAGTGGATGCGGTGATGGTGGTGTTGCTGGTGTTGCTGGTGGTGTTGGTGCTGGTGGTTGTGGTGGTGATGGTGGTGGTGTTGGTGGTGATCATGGTGGTAGTGGTGGGGAAGACGATGATGATGATGATGAATACGATTATGTGAGGCAATGGCATCGGCGACGAAGATGTCCGGGACAAGCAGTAGGAACAGGA
This sequence comes from Octopus sinensis, assembly GCF_006345805.1. NCBI lineage: Eukaryota > Metazoa > Mollusca > Cephalopoda > Octopoda > Octopodidae > Octopus > Octopus sinensis. The sequence goes on from NC_043002.1 coordinate 4,370,196, forward strand.
ACAACATAAAGATGAGGATATGGAGGAGGAGGAGGAGGTGGAGGAGGAAGAGAATCAGGGGGAGGGGGATTGTCATGAGGAATCTGTTTTGGATGATGGTTGTCTTTAGTTTTGTTTATACAATGTGGATGATGATGACGATGATGATGATGATAGTGGTGGTGGTCCTGGTGCTGTTTGGTATTTAGATGTATTGGACATCAACCATCCGAGATAGCAGTTGTGGCGGGGTTTGCAGAGTTAATAATACTTGTAGAAAGTAGATTTGGTAGTTGCAGTCAAAATTGTTGTTTGGTTGGCTGGTTGGGTGGGTGGTTGTTTTGTTTGTTGGCTGGGTGGGTGGTTGGTTGGCTGCCTGGTTGGCTGGTTGGTTGATTGGTTGCTGCTGGGTGGCTGGTTGGTTGTTTTATTTGTTGGTTGGGTGTGTTGTTGGCTGGTTGGTTGGTTGATTGGTTAGTTGGTTGGGTGGGTGGATGGGTGGGTGTATGGTTGGTTGGTTGCTTGATTGGTTGGATGGTTGATTGGTTGTTGCTGGTTGGCTGGCTGGCTGGCTGGTTAATTATGTGGCTGATATATATATATATATATATATATATATATATATATAATATATATATATATATATATATATATATATATATATATATAAAATGGAGTTAACGCAGGTGTAATCAAATATTTTTACTAGAATAAATGGTATAAACAATGCAATCTTCTCCTAACAGGAGAAGATTGCATTGTTTATACCATTTATTCTTTTGAATAGTATCAGTGGAATTTTCGAAACATGTGTCGAAAGTAAAAATATTTGATTACACCTGCGTTAACTCCATTTTTTATTCATATTATTCAAAATATTCAACGTAAACACGAAGTTTCTACCTTTATAAACAAGGAGTTACAACACCTTACTTGTGAGATTTTTGCTGCCCTGGTAACTATTTATTTATTTTTCCGTGTTAACTGTTAACAAGGTAAAAATGCACTCATCTATGTATATATATATATATATATATGTATATATATACGACGGGCTCGTTTCTATTTCTTTCGGCCAAATCCACTCACAAGGCTTTAGTCGGCCCGACGCTATAGTGGAAGACACTTGGCCGAGGCGTCGCGCAACGGGACTGAACTCGGAACCATGTGGTTGGGAAGCAAGCTTCTTTAGGACAGACAAACATAAAAGGGTGAAGAAGCTTTGTCGATTAAAAGTTCTGTTTTAAATGAACAGTGAAATGCAATTAAAAATTGTGATTACAATGAAAATTATAATCCGATGATTTCACATTGCCACATGCAATGTGTCTCCTGAAAGAAAGGCACCCGACCACCAGGGTAGAACCTTTGCTTTTCTTCCGGGGCTCCACTTACCTGGTGTCACTCACTCCCAGCTTTCTTGCCACAAGCTTCCATCTTTTATCGAATCTCTCTCTTGACAGGTACCTCTTCTCCAGTCTGATTTTACTGCTGAAGTGGTAACTAAAAAAGTTGACCAACCCCTGGCCACATACTTTTTAGTATGGCTACTACGCAGAAAAAGTAAACCTTCCTCTCCCTGTTAAGGGAAGGGGGCGGCACAATCTTGATGATAGACTCAGCCGATAGCTGTACTTTTCCCATCGATGACAACAGTTGTCCTGCGAAAGCTATCAGTCCCGTTAATTCCGGACACTCTACAAATGTGTGCAAGACGGTTTCCGTGTCCTGCTCGTACCTCGGACATGTCGGCGAGACGGCGCTTTCGTGCCTTGACAGTTTATCGCGAACAGGTAACGCCACACGGAAGCACTGCCAAGCCAGGAATTTCTAGTAATTATCTCCCTGCACCAGAAAATTTCCTCACCCTCTCTAAGGAGTAGCGTATAAAGTGGAGATTGTCGTGGATCGACCTGCCCGGGATAGCGTACGTTTGCGTTTCCGCCACAAGTCTGTCCACGACCCGCGCCAACCTTTTCGCTAGCACCTTGGCCAAAATCTTTAACTCTGTGTTCAACAGAGTTATGGGCCTGAAATTTCCTATTTCGTACCCCTTCCCGATCAACGTCACCAACCCTCGACTCGCAGACTTGGAAATTCTCCCATTCTGCTGCCAATTGGCGTAGACGCTGGCCAGTAGGTGTCCGAACAAGTCTGGCATACTTTTTTTTAAATTCATAGGATAGACCATCGAGACCCGGCGACATCTCCCCAGGGCATACGCCTAGTACCTCGATCACCTCCTCGGCTGTGATTGGCTTTTCACAGCACTCAGTCTCTCGTGCCGACAGACAGGAAGTCCCTAAGGACCTCACCATGATCCAGCGCCCCGCCCCTCCCGAAGAACTCGGCGAAGTGCTTGTAAAGTGCACCCCTCATGTTTGACTTTGACGTGACGGTCCAATGCCGTTCTCGCTGCCAGAATATGGATGCAGAGCCAACCTCAACGCCTCTTCTAAGTCTTTAACTAGCTGCCCTTCTATTCTAGCGTTATCTAAAAGAAATAGAAAAACTTTCAAAATACAAAGACCTGGAAATAGAGGTAACTCGAATGTGGAATCTAAAAACAGAAACAATTCCTATCATAGTGGGTGCATTAGGTATTATTTATTATTATTATTATTATTATTATTATTATTATTATTATTATTATTATTATTATTATTATTATCATCATCATCATCATTAATATTAGGCCCTGTGCCCTTCTATTCTATTATTAATATTTTGTTTGTAGTAGTAGTGGTAGTTGTAGTAGTAGTAGTAGCAGTAGCAGCAGCAGCAGTAGTAGTAGTAGTAGTAGTAGTAGTAGCAGCAGCAGCGGCGGCAGCAGCAGCAGCAGCAGTAGTAGCAGTAGTAGTAGTAGTAGTAGTAGTAGTAGTAGTAGTATTTCTTGTTTTTGTTCTGGTTCTTGTTGTCCTCGTCACCTTTGTAAATAGTAAATAACTGCATTAGAACTTGAAAATTAGTCGCCAACATTTGGAGTCTTTCAATCACCCAGCCACCCGGCCGAACCATCACAAAGCGTCACCGTTTCCAATTGACATTGACATAGTTAATTCCTTAAATAAATCCACTTCTCTTGATAAGCTTTTCTATTTCCTCTATATTCTCAGCTAATTTTTTTTGCATCCTTGCTGTCATTCACCAACCTTTTGTTCGCGCACCTCTCGAAGCAAAACTATAAAGATAAATACATCATCATCATCATTAATATTAGGCCCTGTGCCCTTCTATTCTATTATTAATATTTTGTTTGTAGTAGTAGTGGTAGTTGTAGTAGTAGTAGTAGCAGTAGCAGCAGCAGCAGTAGTAGTAGTAGTAGTAGTAGTAGTAGCAGCAGCGGCGGCAGCAGCAGCAGCAGCAGCAGTAGTAGCAGTAGTAGTAGTAGTGTAGTAGTAGTAGTAGTAGTATTTCTTGTTTTTGTTCTGGTTCTTGTTGTCCTCGTCACCTTTGTAAATAGTAAATAACTGCATTAGAACTTGAAAATTAGTCGCCAACATTTGGAGTCTTTCAATCACCCAGCCACCCGGCCGAACCATCACAAAGCGTCACCGTTTCCAATTGACATTGACATAGTTAATTCCTTAAATAAATCCACTTCTCTTGATAAGCTTTTCTATTTCCTCTATATTCTCAGCTAATTTTTTTTGCATCCTTGCTGTCATTCACCAACCTTTTGTTCGCGCACCTCTCGAAGCAAAACTATAAAGATAAATAACATCATCATCATCATCATCATCATCAGCTTGACCGAAGAGGAAGGTGTCTTTCCTCAATCCTTTCGGCCTCGTCCACAACACAACTTATTTCGCCATTGCCACTGGACAGAGAAGCACCGCCTGTCCTGCCTTGTTAAAGATATTGTTCAACATAACTCTACAATACTCGGACAGTGCACAAGTGAGTGCAGAACGGTTTCGTTGCTCTGTACACATCTCGGACAGTTCCTCCTAACAGCGCTTCCGTGCTTGTAGAGTTTCTCACAAACTTATTTCTTTATTGCCCACAAGGGGCTAAACATAGAGGGGACAAACAATGACAGACAAAGGGGTTAAATCGATTACATCGACCCCAATGTGTAACTGGTACTTATTTAATCGACCCCGAAAGGATGAAAGGCAAAGTCGACCTCGGTGGAATTTGAACTCAGAACGTAACGGCAGACGAAATACCTATTTCTTTACTACTCACAAGGGGCTAAACACAGAGAGGACAAACAAGGACAGACAAACGGATTAAGTCGATTATATCGATCCCTGTGCGTAACTGGTACTTATTTAATCGAGCCCGAAAGGATGAAAGGCAAACCAACCTCGGCGAAATTTGAACTCAGAACGTAGCGGCAGACGAAATACCGCTAAGCATTTCGCCCGGCGTGCTAACGATTCTGCCAGCTCGCCGTCCTTGGTTAGACTTAAAATGAAAACAGACATACGAATCAAAGTTGATAAAAGAAAGGACAGAAGATCGATCTTCGGTGCATGCACACACACACATCACCACCACCACCACTACCACCACCCTTATACATATGCACAATGGGGCTGCAGCGAGGAGAGGTGTCTTGCCGCAGAAACAATTTCAGCCTTCTGGGACAAAAGACAGCATCTTCGAATCAAATGATCCATTGTTATGGAGTTTCGAGTGTTCTAGATGTTAAAATTGCCAAAATCGAAGGTGCAAATTGGAACGATGGGCCTACTTAAGGTTTCTGTTAAATTTCATTATATAGACGAAATAAAAGTAGGGAAAAATAGGGGAAAATATAAAGGGGACAGAAAATATACGGACTTCATTGTTTCATTCAAAGCATAAAAGACCTTACAATAAGAAATGCAGTACAATACAACCAACATGCATTTGTAAATATTTGCATATATCACGTATAGAAAATGCATTTAGCTGCACTCGGCGAGTGCATATGTAAATATAACGAGTGCAAATATCTGTGCAGATAAAATATTTAAATACGCAACGCTGAATGCATATATATGCACGTGGTCACATGCACATACATCAAATATGCATGTGATGTGTATACATATATACATACATAAATACATATATGCATATGCATGTATCTATATATCTGTATCTTTCTCGCTCTCTCTCTCTCTCTCTCTCTCGATATATATATATATATATATATAATATATATATGTATATGTATATGTATATATATATTATACATAAACGCACACACACACAAACACACACACACACACACACACACACACACACACACACACGAGTAAGCACATAAATGTGAAACAAGGTGGAAAAAATAGTACCCGAATACCAAAAGGTAGAGTAATATACTTTTTCATTACAGCTACAAAGACATAAAAAAAACTGCTTCCGTTCGTCGGACAGTTGTGATCAAGACTCTGTGTCACAGGTTTTTGTAATGTTTTTGCAGCTTTAATAAAAAAAAGAATGCATATATATATATATATATATATACATACATACATACATACATTTATAATACATTTCTTTTACTTGTTAGAGTCATTTGACTACGACCATGCTGGGGCACCGCATTAAATGGTTTTTAATCGAACAAATTGACCCCAGAACTTTTTTTTTAACGTACCACCACCGGTGTCACGTGGTGGGGGGGACAAACACAGAGACTCAAACGCTCATAGGTATATACGTATATATATATATATATATATATATATATATATATTATATAGAGAGAGAGAGAGAGAGAGAGAGAGAGAGAGAGAGAGAGAGATTGTTATTATGTCCTGTTATTATTATCATTATTGTTTTTTATTTATCTATATTCGTATTATTTTTTGTGTTTGTGTTCGTGTAAAATCGTCCGTTTTTCTGTCCTTGTTTCGTACACATTCGACCCTTTTCCCGAGGAATCTGGTGCTCTTGGCTTGATTTTTCCTTGGAGCCGGCCGGGTTGGAGCGGTCCCGGGATTGGTCAGCCGAGGTTGCGAGGATGATCCGGTTCTTGACTCGGGATTGAAGGCTTCGTCCGTGTTTTTTGTGTCGTCTATTTGGATGTTTTGCGTTCTTGTTCCAATTGTATTATATATATATATATATATATATAGAGAGAGAGAGAGAGAGAGAGAGAGACAATGGGCTTCTTTCAGTTTCCGTCTACCAAATCCACTCACAAGGCTTATATATATATATAATGGTCTTTCCCGTCGTTAGACGTCGCATGAGGTTTCGACAATGTCTTACCGAACAACCGCACAGATGATTTGTTTATAGCGATCAAACGTTTGTGTAAACATAAGCTCACTCCCTTCATCAGATTGACATTACCTGTACAGGTGTAACTGGGTGCTACATGTCAGATGTGGAAATGATCGCAGAGTAACGTGAAATGAAGTGCTTTGCTCAAGAAAACAACGCAACGCCCGGTCTGGGAATCGAACCCCCGATCTCGCAACCGTGACTGCAACACCCTAACCACTAAGCCATATATGGCAATTACAAAGAATACGGAGACTGGTACATCAACAAATTTCTCTTCAAATTTAACAGTTTAACAAATACAACATAATGAGTTAAATTGACCGACACGTGTTTCTGAGAGCTGGAGAGGGAGAGAGGGAGATGAATGTGTGTGTTTCATCGGTGGAGTATTTACAAGGAAATCTGACAGCGTCGTGCTGGGTGATTTAAGGAGTAAGCTACGATTTGACCAACATACCTATTGCTCAAAATGCAAAGCCAAAAATTAGTGGATATTAGTGGAACGTATTTCTGTCACAAGTTTGCGCTTAAGGCACAACTGGCGAAAATTCATAAAATTAATAAAATTGTAATCCATACTGGATTTTAGACATATTTTCAGGCCTTTATTCAGTCAATTCTCGTTACGTTTTATGGTATTAAGGACACTTAAGGAGGAGAGCTGGCAGAAACGTTAGCAAGTCGGGCGAAAGGCTTAGCGGTATTTCGTCTGCCACTACGTTCTGAGTTCAAATTCCGCCGAGGTCGACTTTGCCTTTCATCCTTTCGGGGACGATAAACTAAGTACCATTTAAGCACTGGAGTCGATGTAATCGACTTAATCCGTCTGTCTGTCCTTGTTTGTCCCCTCTCTGTTTAGCCCCTTGTGGGTAGTAAAGAAATAGGTATTAAGGACACTTAATTCTTTTCTTATACATACAGTCATTATACATACAGTCTATTTATGTAATCCTTATGCCTTCTCAAATTTATATAACATTATTCACGTAGATCAGTGGTTCTCGACTGGGGTTCGTATGACCCTGGTGGGTCCTTGTAAGATTTTGTTGATAAAATAATTTCTGAGCATTATTTACATTATTTACATTCAACGGATATTTGTCCTCATCTTGTTTGTTGTTAACACAACTTTTCGGCTGATATACCCTCCAGCCTTCTTCAGGTGTCTTGGGGATATTTCGAACCCGGGTTCTCATTCCTAAGGTATTTTCGATGTTGTTGTTATTATTATTACTATTATTATTATTATTATTATTATTATTATTATATTATTATTATTATTATTATTATTATTATTATTATTATTATTATTATTATTATCATCATCATTTTGTATTTACAAAAAGATGAGGACAAATATCCGTTGAATGTAAATAATGTAAATAATGCACATAATTGCTCATGTCTTAAATATAGAACTTTATTAAAATCATTTTTATGTTATACTTCTACAATACACAAAATATTTTAATAATAGTTCTTTTCTCGATTTCGAATTTTGACACAAGACCAGCAAGTTCGAAGAAGTGGACTCGTCGATTATCTCGACCCCAGTACTCAACTGGTACATATTTCATCGATCTCAAAAGGATGAAAGGCAAAGTCGACCTCGGCGGAATTTTAACTCAGAACGTAGTGACGGGGGAAATGCTTCTAAGCACTTTTTGCCCAGAGTGTTTTCGGTTCTGCTAGCTCGTCGCAATAATAATAATAATATAATAATAATAATAATAAAATAATAATAATAATAATATAATAATAATAATAATAATATAATCCTTTCTACTATAGGTACAAAGCGGACAAAATGCTGCTAAGTATTTTACTTGGTGCGGCAATGATTCTGTCAGCTCGCCGCCTTAATTTCTAATAATATTTGATTATAAAAATATAATAGGATTTTTAACGAAGGTCCTGTCAAGTAATACAGGAACCAAAAAGGTTTATAGTTGAAATTAAAAAGTACTTGAGAAACTCAGGTGTAGAGAGTACGAATAATCTGTGAAAAAGATTGGTGATATACTTCAATACCTTTGAATATTTGCACCGTTTACGCACTGGGGTCGATGTAATCGACTTAATCCGTTTGTCTGTCCTTGTTTGTCCCCTCTGTGTTTAGCCCCTTGTGGGTAGTAAAGAAATAGGTATATATTTTTTCATGTTCTTTTTTCCACTTGTGGTATATTTCACGATAACAGTTGTAGTTTGTAAGTAATCTTACGAAGAAGATAGCCTCTGTGCAGAATATAAGCTATTGGGAAAGACTCAAGAGATTAAAACTCTATTCCTTCGAGCGTAGGCGAGAAAGATATGCCATAATATACATCTGGAAGATCCTGGAAGGACTTGTCCCAAACTTTGGCATCGAGAGTTACACAAATGCCAGAACTGGGCGCCATTGCGTGGTGCCAAGGACTCCAAATTTGCCATCAAGATGTAGGGCAAGATACTGTGATAGCCTGGGCTTCCGAGGCCCACAGCTCTTCAATATCCTCCCGAAGAACCTAAGAGACCTGCATGGGGTGGATGCAGATGTCTTTGAAATGAAACTGGATCTCTTCCTGTCAGGTGCCCCGGATGAACCAACTTCACGGCAGGAGGTGCAGATGAGGGCAGCTGCATCGAACTCTCTCATGCACCAAATGGCAGTTGCTAGAAAGCATTCGTGAAGTAAAACCATGTAGCAACACCAAATGGCGGTGCCCCAGCATGGCCACAGCCCGTGAGCTGAAACTAGAATCAATCAATCAATCAATCTACGAAAGAAATTTAGATGAATAAGCATCTTTAGATGTTTCCCTCTAAAAGTAATAGTGAAGTAATTACAAAAACTTTTTTAAAAAATTAATAAACAATTACGTAGGCGCAGCTGTGTGGTAAGAAGTTCGCTTCCCAACCACGCTTCCAGATTCAGTCCCACTGCACGGCACCTTGGTTAAGTGTCTTCTACCTTAGCCCCGGGTCAACCAAAGCCTTCTCACCGGATATGGTAGGCAGTAATTGAAAGAAGCCTGCCGTATGTATATGTGTACGTGTATATGAGTGTATGTGTGTGTGAGAGGGAGAGAGAGAGAGAGGAGAGAGAGAGTGTGTGTATGTGTGTGGGTGTGTGTGTTTGCGGTTGTGTTAGTCCCCACCTTCACCACATGACGGCCGGTGTCGGTTTGTTTACGTCCCAGTAATTTAATGCTTCAGCAAAAAGAGAGCTATAGAATAATTACCAGGCTGTAAAAAATAAAAAATAATGGTGTCGATTTGTTCGACTAACCCTTTCCAGTCGGTACCTCAGTATGGTCGCAGTCCAATGACTGAATCAAGTAAAAGATAAAACTCAAATACAATACATTTTTTGCGAGTGGATGACAAAAAAATACACGCAGCAGGCTTCTCTAGATAATTTTTGTTGATTGTTTTAGTCATATATAAGAGTAAATTTTAAAACATTTAAAATTAGACATTTAAATTTGTACAATGAATTTTTTATAATGACCCGCCTGCACGTAATGTCGTTCTTACGTCATCATAAAAAAGACACAATGTTTTTTCCACACTTTCAATTATTAGCCTCACTTTCGATTTCTACTTTCACTTTTCGCTAATGTAACGAAACAATCAGTTTAAATAGCATGCTTTCATTTTCATCATTGTACAATCATCATCATCATCATCGTTTTCGTTTTTTTCGTCGTCATCACCAACATCATCATCATCCGCATCATCATCATCCGCATCATCATCATCATAATCATCATCATCATCATCATCATCATCATCATCATCATCATCATCATTATCATCGTTTTCGTTTTCTTCGTCGTCGTCATCATCATCACCAACATCATCATCATCCGCATCATCATCATCATCATCATTGTCATCATCAATTCTCTACAGCTACGCAACTGTTTCTCCATCCTCACAATCATCACCACAACAACGGCCAAAACAACAGCAGTGATAGGCGAAGGAAATTAACGGAAACAACTGCCCCCATCATCTCTTTCACCACAAACAAGACTCGGCATCGGCACCAGCGTCACTCATTACCATTATCACGTTGAAAGAATCAAACAGCCACTAAAACATCTCCAGACTGATTAGCAAATCGAAGAATTACGGAACGAACCAAATGTTCCTGACTTCTTAAGACAGTCAATTGCCTTCATCATCTCGGTGCTAATAAAAATGGTGTGTGAATGTATATTTGCGTGGGCACAGAAGTTTGTTCGTGGAGTGTATTCTTCTGCATATAAGTATATTCCTTGAATATATATATATATATATATATGTGTGTGTTGTGTGTGTGTGTGGTGTGTGTGTGTGTGTGTGTGTGTGTGTGTGTGTATGTGTGTGTGTGTGTATGTGTATGTATATATATATATATATGTATGTATGTATGTATACACATATTGTATATTCACACATGCACGCATATACATAAATATACAAATATTTGTTTTATATATTATATATTATATATATATATATTATATATATAATATATATATACATATATTAATATACACACATATATATATGTATGTTTATAAATGTATGTATATTTATACATGTATGTATATTCACACATGCACGCATATACATAAATATACAAATATTTGTTAAATATGTATATATATATATACATATATATATATATATATATATATATATATATATATGTGTAAAGCGGGCAAAGAAAATTCATATAAAGATATGTGTGTATGAAGAAACAGACATTTACGTGTATATACACACACACAAACACACACGCATAGACACGCACTACGCGCGCGCGCACGCAAACGCACACATGCTCTTTATATGGGTATGTACACGCGCATGCACGTGTGTCTGTGCAAGCAACGCGCAATGGTAAAAAAAATTCAAAATCAACAAAGCTTTTACTGACAAGAAACGTCGTAATGTTTCTCCCATTTTTAATTGTTAGCCGCTCATAGCCTCACTTTCGATTTCTACTTTCACTTTTACCCCTAATTTATCTAAACAACTAGTTTTAAATAACAATTAACAAAATTCAACCAGTTCACTGATCTTTAACCTTTCGTCACCATTTGCTATATTTTTCTTCAATATTTTTTGCTTACATTATTCCTCATTTATTTATTTATTGCTAATTTTCTCATCTTTCAAACCGATGAAGGAAGGACAAAACGTTGACCTTTCTTGACCTAATTCTCTATTTTTATAATAGTTAAATATCTTTATTTGTTTTATTTTATTTTATTTATCTTGTTTTCACTTCACTTCATTTTAGACTTCAATATCTTGAAAGTTACTTCATGGATCAATTTATTTTTTATTCTGCCACATCTTAAGACGTTCCCAAAGAAGGTCTCACGCACGCGCGCGCACACACACACACACACACACCCACGCATACAATCAAACACGTCTCCCTTTATCGTTTTCTGTGTGTCTCAATCTCTTTCTCTGCTTCTCTTTCTCTCTGTCTCTCTCAGTCTCTGTCTCTAAAGATGTGTGGATATTGTGCGGGGGAGGGGCGTGTGTGTGCGTGTGTGTGTGTGTGCGTTTGTGTGCGTGTGTGTAATATAAAAAAGTTTCTGAATTAGGTATATATGTCAATAAATCATAGCATTCTACTCATCTATTTATTTATGCATGTGTGTGCATATATTATATATATATATATATATATATATATGTATGTATGTATGTATGTATGTATGTAGGTATGTATGTATGTATTTATACACATACACATATATATAAACACATACATATATACATGTATGTATACACACACACATACATATGTGTGTATACATATATACATATATGTATTTGCACACGAGCAAATTTACAAACATAATAGTTATATATATATATTAATAAGCGCCAAATATACACATACTCACACACATACACACATCTCTGCATGTGTACATGTCTGTTCGTCTGTACGTATGACTAATTGACCCAGCTGATCTTAGAGATCGGGCAATTCACTTGCTTTATAAACCCAATTTGCGTTAATGCCATTGATATTTTTTAAATCAGTGAAGCTAATGCAAAATTGTCAAAGACAACGTGCAAGCACGCATTCTAACGTATATATATATGTATATATATATATTCGCAGAGATAGTGTGACAATGTTCACGCATATACACGCACCTCAATAAACACAGATGCATAAAATTTAAACGCACCAATCTCATTCATGCTCACACAGATTTACAAATATAATGACATTCATATATGCATGCATCTATACGTACGTGTACGTGTATGTGTGTGTTTGTGTATGTGTGTCTGCGTGCGCATGCGAGCGTGTGTAAGAGTCTTCGCTGTGGCGTTGAGATTATCTTTGCAGCGTTTGCTCTGAATCCCAGTTCACTGAGTTCGAATAGCTATTTCTTTGCTACCCACAAGGGGCTAAACACAGAGAGGACAAACAAGGACAGACAAGCGGATTAAGTCGATTATATCGACCCCAGTGCGTAACTGGTACTTATTTAATCGACCCCGAAAGGGTGAAAGGCGAAGTCGACCTCGGTGGAATTTGAACTCAGAACGTAACGGCAGACGAAATACGGCTACGTATTTCGCCCGGCGTGCTAACGTTTCTGCCAACTCGCCGCCTGAGTTCAAATAGCGCTGACATAAACTTAACTTTTTATCTATTCGAAGGTATTAGCAGAATTGCTTGAGCGTCGACGAGATAATTTGCTGAATGTTTTAGTTAATCTTCCCCCAAAGGGCTACCCAGTCACACACCTTCGTGGGGTGCAAACGATGATCATCATATCTATTCTTAATACGTTCCGGCAAATTAAAACGGTAAATATTCTACTTGCTGTTGTGAACATCACAAAGCTCCTCTCTTTTACGCCAGCGTCTTGTTCGTAACACACTCGGTTCATTAGCGCACGGGATTGTGAGACACCGTTGTTTCGACATGTTGTATCTCCTCATCCATAATTACTCGGTCCTTTTGAGTCTAAACATGTCGCGGGCTTTGTTTATAATTTCAGCGAAGAAAACTGTTTGCTGATCATTGCCGATCTTACAACTGATAGAAATTTTTTTTTTTTTTTCAAATCTTGCTGTAAACGGTGCAAATATTATACATAAGAAGAACGTTGAAATAAATCAGTTTTAAGGGAGAAAGAGTAATATTAATAGTGGAGTTATAAGTACAGAAGTATAATGATAGCAGATGTGGTGGCGTTAACACAATGATTGTGGAGGCTATACCAGGGGGTACTGAAAAGTTTCGGGTTTCAAGGGTATTACGAAAAGCCAGGCTGGAGGCCCACCCTTCTAAGTTCTTTTACAGGGCTTAAAAATCCTGAAAGACCGCTGCAGTAAGTGCGTGAATTTGATGGGAGAATATTTTTATATATAAAAGTGAGGTTGTGTGCTGTCTGTCTCCTACGATTTAGATTCCTAACTACTCCCACATTTTGCGGTGCAGTGTAACCAAAACCGGGTATCTTATAGTCGTGATTCATATCGAGCCCTTCTGGGTATTAGCGCGCGTCATCAATTTTTCCCATTTTTAATGCATTTTTGGCATATATAAGGGAAGTAACTCTCTAAAAATGTATTATTAAATCTCAGAACGTAAAAAGCTACAGTAACAACCCCCCTTGTGGTTAGCCATATTGAGATGGCTATTATACTTTACATCTCTAAAAATGCTTATATAGTTATTTCCCTTACAAACCCGAGCAACGCCGGGCGATACTGCTAGTATTGAATAAAATCATAATTAACAGATCCTCGTGTATTTTCCTTTAACCAAAGCCAGGAAATTTTCAGCACCTCCAGTAGTGGTGATTATTACGGTGACAGCTGTGATAATGGATATAGGAGTTGTTATCATGGTTGCTTTAGATGAGATACTGATTACTGCGACGTTTATGGTGGTGGGTGTAAGTATTGGCACTCCGTCGGTTACGACGACGAGAGTTCCAGTTGATATAATCAACTGAGCAGCCTGCTCGTGAAATCAATGTGCAGGTGGCTGAGCACTCCACAGGCACATGTGTACCCATAACGTAGATCTCAGGGAGATTCAGCGTGACAAAGAGTGTGACAAGGCTGGTCCTTTGAAATATAGGTACTACTCATTTTTACCAACTGAGTGGACTGGAGTAATGTGAAATAAAGTGTCTTGCTCAAGGACACAACATGTCACCGGGAATTGAACTCACGACCTTAAAATCGTGAGCCGAATTCCCTAACCACTAAGCCATGTGCCTTCGCTGGTAGTAATGTAGTAGCAAATAGTGGTAAAAGTTGTTGTGTTGTGTTGTGGTGGTTGTGGTAGTGAATGTGAGGTGGTGGTCATGGTAAAAATGGGTATTAGTTAATACAATATGCTGCTGGAATTCGCGGTGATGCATGTAGCAGTAGTAGTGATGATGGTAGTGGACGTTGGTCGTATTAGTGGTGGTTATAAGAGACGTAGTAGCAATAGTAGTTTTAGTAAGGATTATTGTAGTGATTGTTGTGGTGTAGTAGTAGTAGTAGTAGTAGTAGTAGTAGTAGTAGTAGTAGTAGTAACCGCGGTGGTGGTGGTAGTGGTAGTAGTAGTAGTAGTAGTAGTAGTAGTAGTGGTGGTGGTGGTGGTGGTGGTGGTTGTTGTTGTTTTAGCAGTGTGGTGATAAGAGTGTGGAGGTTGTCATGTAGTGTTGTATGAAGAGTCTTGGTGATCGGTGGCTGTGATGGTTAATGACAGTTTTGAAATGATACGAACGAAGGTGGTGGATGATCCAGAGGTTCGCGAGGTGCTTTCCTTCAGTGGTAGTGGTAACCACCGCGATGGTCGAAGTGTGAGCTATAAACTGCTGGTTACGTTGATTGCAGTAAATATTGAAGTGGCTCGTTGCGATGGTGTTGGTGATGATAGGCATGGTGGTGGTGGTTGTGGCGGTAGTTGTGGTAGTAACTACCCCGACCATCGCCACAAAATGGTTGTTGGTTGAGTCGTATTAACATCACAAAAATAGAATTAAATCATCACCAAAACATCACCAATGACATCATTACTGTTGCTCTCTTTCTGTTCCCTATTCTCTCTTTTACTCACTCTTTCACACCCTTTCTCTCTCTCTCTCTCTCTCTCTCTCTCTCTCTCTCTCCCCGTACACACACACACACACATATATATATATGTATGTATATATATATATATATATATATATATATATATAT
This sequence comes from Octopus sinensis, assembly GCF_006345805.1. NCBI lineage: Eukaryota > Metazoa > Mollusca > Cephalopoda > Octopoda > Octopodidae > Octopus > Octopus sinensis. The sequence continues at coordinate 4,385,613 of NC_043002.1, forward strand.
ATATATATATATATATATATATATATGCACACACACATACGTACATATACATGTATGTATGCATATACGTTGTATGTATATATATGCATGTATATAAGTATATGTATGTCTGCATATATGTGCATGTATGTGTTTACACACACAGACAACACACACACACACACACACACACATATATATATATATATATATACATGTTCATATACATAGTTATCAACTTATATAGATATCTATGTATACAAATGTAAATGTGTGTGTGTGTATATATATATATATATATATATATATATATACGAATATATATTATATGTATACATGCTTGTATATATATATATATATGTGTGTGTGTGTGTGTGTGTGTGTTTATATATATATGTATATATATGTATATATGTATATATGTGTGTGTATGCACGTGAGAGAGAGAGAGGGAGCATGTGCACGTATATGTGTACATTCATATTTCTGCATATATGCATATAGCTAGGTATATATGTGCATGTTATTACTATTACTATTACTATTATTATCATTATTATTATTATTATATTATTATTATTATTATTATTATTATTATTTTACATTCATAAACATACACACACACACATACTCACACACATGTGCACACATAGACACACACACACGCTCATCCATCCTTCGTGTGTTACGAAAACGCTGACATAGGGCAAGCAGGGCAGAAAGGCAAAAGCAAAGAGGTTTAACCGATCGCTTTAACTGCTAAAGTTAATAGATTACTAATGAGATTCATACAAACGTCGTTTCTACTCTCCGCCATTTGAAAGACGCAAATACTATAAAGCAATCGCCGCGAGGACATGACACGGCTTCCATGTTGGTAAAAAGAATCCAATGGCTGCCAACGGAAGAAATAATCTGACAGTGTGTGGCTAATGTGTGTGTGACTGTAGGTGTGTTCTGTGTGTGAGCGCACTCGTCTGTGTGTGAGCGCACTCGTGTGTATGTGTGTGTGTGCTATTTGTATGCGAATGTCTGTGTGTGAGTGTGTTTGTAATGGCGGTTTAAGCGTGGCTTATACGTAAGTCAGTTTGTGCGCATGTGTTGCGTGTGTTATGTATGGTATATATATTTCTGTGTATGCGTGTGTCTTTGTGTATATGTATGCGTGTGTGAGTGGTGTGTGTGTGTGTGAGAGAGAGAGAGAGAGAGTGCGTGTACGACTGATTCTGTGCGTGTATCTATACGTGTGTGCGAGTATGTGTTATTTGTAAGTGAATGCGTATGTGATTGTGATGTACGGTTTAGGCGGGGTTAATATGTGTGTACTAGCTGGTTTGTTTGTTTGTAAGTGTGTGTGTGTGTGTGTCTGTGTGTGTTTCTGTGTGTGTGTCTGTGCGTGCGTGTGTGTGACTGTGCGTGTGTGTGACTGTGCGTGTGTGTGACTGTGCGTGCGTGTGTGTGTGTGTCTGTGTGTGCATGCGTGTTATGTGTTTTAGACTAGTGTTTTGTGGCGTGTGTGTGTATTTAGTAGTTTCTATCTCTGGGAGTGTGTGTGAGCGTGTGTGTGAATGTGTGTGAATGTGTATACATGTGTGTGTCTATGTGCCTACATATGTGTATAATATGTAAGTAATTTACATAGTTTATTTAGCTGTGTAGGTACGCATGTGCGTGTGTTGTTTACCAGTGTGAGATGTGATATATAAAATAAGGGAGAGAGAGCGCAGCTGCGCATGCTTAATGATTGGAAGCTGCTGTGATATCTATGTATATATATATATATATATGCGTATGTCCATATGTCTAGGCATGGATGTGTGGCTAAGAAGCTCGCTTGGCGGCCACGTGGTTTCGGGATCAGTCCCATTAAGCTACAGATAAGGCAAATGTCAACTACGATAGCCCGGGCCAACCAATGCCTTGTGAGTGAAACTCGCCGACGGAAACTGTTCAGAAGCCCGTCGTGTATATATATATATATACATTCATGAATACATACACAGGAGTAAGTGGAAATTTTATCGGTGTATGTGTTCAATTATAAAACACAAAAAGAAAATGACTCTCCCCAGACACAACAGAATATGCTTCAACACACGAACTCACATAAAGAATCTTGCAAACCAAATCCCAAAACTATATATATATATCTTCAATGTATCATATATCCGGAAAAGAAACACACTCTAAAGCATAGAGCAGTAATGTTTTTATATGTAGTGAAGCTTATGTCCGGTCATAGAGTGACCAATGGTTTCGCATCGACAAAGGCTTTAGCCTCGTGGACGTCTCGTCTGATTCGAAAGCCGAAGAAAAGTGTAACTCTTCACGTCTCGGAAGCAGGAATCCGTTACGGTCACTTGGTCAGATGGACATCAAAGATTAAATAGTCCCGAGGGAACGAGAGATTTATCCCTTGAGCTGCTTTTGGATTGTAAGGACTCCTCCAGGCTTAATCAGAGAACGTGGAATCCCATGTTTGCAGCAGGTAGTGCTTGAAATAGATGCAGGGACTGTAAATTTCCTGGAAAGTGTTCAGTGATGCAAGTTTCAGGGAATCTTTGAGTATCGTCGCTCGCTTGGCTATACAAAGCTTGCAGCAACCGCTCCCGTTGATGTAGAGTCCCGGCCGCTCTAAGATCCTCCTTTTCATATTGTAATGGGTGCTTTCATCTTTTAGGTGCCGCATGTGGCTGGCCAGGGATGTGACGAATCGTCTATCCGGTATCTTGAAAGAGGACCTGTGGTGATACAGGCGTCGCTTGAAGGCCGTACCAGCTGACCTGATATATTTCCAAGCCTGTGTGTTGGTTTCGCTCACATTACAGGTGCATCTTCTGTTGGCTCCGGGCCTAGAGATGTTGTCTCCGGTGTCGCAGAGGTTGCCATCAGTGTTGTTATCATTACAAGGCGTGGGTCCGGCAATATCGGTACGTGATAGAAAGCGTCATTTCGGTTAGTTTACCTTATAAAATTTATAAAAGAAAATTTAATTTGCAATTAAAACTATTACTTTCGAAGGCGTTACGTGAATGGGATATGTTTCTTTTTTGGAAAGAAAGCCAGTCTATCGCAAAAGTAACACTCTAATTAATCACCAATTCTTAACTACCGAATGAAATAGGACAGCGTAGAGACTGGTATACACCTACCCAAAATCATACACACTCACTCACTCACACACACGCGCGCGCACACACACACACATACACACACAAGCAAACAAGCACACATGTAAACACAAAGACGCACACACATAGAAAAATGAAAGGAGGAAGAACAGAGGAAAGAAAGAGAAAGAGGGGACGAGAGGGAGAATGACTGGCAGATAGAGTGAAGAGAGAGAGGTGGTAGGAAGAGAGTGGTGGGAGATAGATATGAAGAAATTGGAAATGAGAGAGATTTGTAGAGAGACAGGTAAAAGAAGAAGGTGAAAGAAAAGAAATCGGAAAGAACTTGACAAAACTGCAAGAAGGAAAAAGCGAAAGAAAGAATGAAGGAATGCAGGAAGTGGGATTGAATGAATGAATGAATGAAAACGCAGACAGGAAAAGAAGAAACACTGGAAGGAAAGAATGAAAGAAAAAATGAATAAAGGGAAGAAAGAAAGAATAAAGAATAAAGAAAGGAAAGGAGTAAGAAAGAAAAATATAAAGGAATCAAATAGGAAAAGAAAATGAAGAAAAATGGACGAACGAAATGAATAAAATCTGTATAGAAGTCGATACTCACAAAAAAGGCAAAATGAAAAGAAAAACAGAAATATTAAAATAAAAACAACCAAAATAAATTACCTCTAAAATAATTTTAAAAACACTTTTGAAGGAAAGAAATGGCTAACATAAAAGTGTTTCATTTGGAAATAACGTGCGGAGAGCGTTTCGGAAAAGATATATATATATATATAACTAATGTAGGATAAAATTTTTTTCGGGAAAAAGAGTTTATCAATGGCCAGCATATCAAAAAATACCTTTAGAGGTCAAATTTACAAATAATTTACAAAATAAGGGCAAATATGCCGAAAAAAAGACAAAATTGTCAATAACCATTATAATTTATGCGTCTCGAAATAAACCGATAGAAATTTCTAAAAAATTATATATATATATAATGGCGGTGCCCCAGCATGGCCACAGCTCGTGAGCTGAAACTAGAATCAATCAATCAATCATATAAATTATATATGTAAATTATATATGTAAATTATATATATATATACTTAAGTGTGAGTAGCTGTGAACAAGTGTGACTCGGTGTGTGTGTGTGTGTCTGTGTGTGAGTGTATGTACGCGCGTGCGTGTGTTTATATGTATTATGTATACATATATATATATCTATAATAATAAATGCGAAAGCGAATGTCAGTGTGTCAGTGTGTCACACTTTTCAACTCTTCTCCTCCGACCTCCTCTCTCACTATTCGATGACACATCTACTATTCCTCGTGCTTTACCCCTCTCTCACTATTCGTTCTTGTTTTTTTTTTTTTCTTAATCCTAACATTTTGAAAAAAAACATTTCTCTAAATATTATAACTATTTCCAAAAGTAATTTCCAAAATATACATTTTGAAAAAAATCTTTCTCTAAATAATTTAATTGTATCAAGTAATTTAACCATAACACGTGCTTCATAACGTTCGGAACTGAAACACGTATTGATCTCACTCTCTCATATAATATTACCTCTCATAACTCTCTACCATAAAACTTAGTATTTTTTTTTAGATATTAATAAAATTTGTCGGACCTATTTTCATGCCGTCGGCCGTCAGAGCTATGGAAACTGTGCGCACTCCGACTGCAGGGAAATAGATTCGACTAATTTTGTTACTACCTTTAAAAATACTAAATTTTAAACATCTTTATGGTCAAATACGTTTAGAGTAATTAATTCCAAACCATAAACATCGCACTTTAAAATAGTTGTTTAGCGACGGAGGTGTATTTTCCTTCAAACTAAGAACAGGGGTTTGGATACATACCAGCTGCTACAAATAATTGTTTGTACAAAAAGTAAGGCCTTACGTACATCGAATTGCCTTTAAATTTAGTGGCGGCAGAAGAAATATCGACGGCCAGTTACATGCTGGTTGTTCAAGGGTAGGGAATGGAAACAAGCTATTTGAACTGACACCGAAAGGGGAGACCCAAAAATGTGTATCATGCAGCTTTGCAATAAGTTCCAAGTCGGCAAATTATATCATTGTTTTGATGAAAATTGTTCATTGCTTGAAAAATATTGTTCAAGTTTAATAAAATGTAATGCATACTCAATGCATGAAGTGTCATTGTTGGACCCAAGGCCTAGTGGAGAGCCCTCCACAGGAGCTAGCTTAAAAGCCGCCCTAAGCTAGTATTTATATATATATGTATGTGTGTATGTATGTATATATATATATATATGTCTTCCCTTCTCTGGATCTTTCCTTCTCCTATGTTTCCGACGAAGAGCTCCGCTCGAAACGTTAAACCCTCCTTCTTTCCTTCTTTCCTGAGCGTCCAATAATACTATATTTGTTCCACGTCCTCGCGTTGTAGTTTTTTTTTTGTGCTTTCTTGTTTGGATTAACTTTATATATATATAATAAAAGGCCGCTAAAAGAAGAAGCAAGTACTAGATACACAAAAAGGGGATAAATTCATGAAATGAAAATCAAAAACGTTTACAAACTCAGCTCATCTTGTACTGCAGTTTCGTCTTTTTTTTAGCAGAAGAATATAATTTATCTGCCAAGGCTAGACTCTTCAGCAAGCAGCCTTTGTCATCCTAGAAGTACATATCGTTAGAAGCATGTGCGATTCTAAGGACTTGCATTCTCTAACTTTTCAGACCAGTGCGCAGACGCAAAACATACCCGGCGAACAGAGAGGATGCCGGTATAAGGTCTACGAGCAAATTTATCGAACAATATGTAAACATAGTAAATAGGGTAATAAAAGGCCTTTTAATGTACTTATATATGAATAACATATAGTCTAATGACTAATTTGACTTTTGTGCTAGATCACTGGTAATAATAATTTATTTTATTACCCTATTTACTATATACACATACATATATATATATATATATATATATATATATATATATACTATATACATACATATATATATATATTAATATATACATAATATATATTATATATATATTATGTATGTATATATGTATATATGATATATATATATGTATATATGTATATGTATGTATATATGTATATATATGCATATATATATATATGTATATGTATGTGTATATATGTATATATGTATATATATGTATATATGTATATATGTATATATGTATATATATATATATGCATATATTATGTATGTATGTATATATATACACATGTAAGTATATATTGCTATATGAACCACAAAAGAAAGAGCAACGTTAATTCTAAGGCAACACGTTAGGGTGTCCGCCTCATCCGACTTTCCTCTGAAAGAACTCACCACCACCACCACCATCATCGTCATCATCATCATCATAATTATTATCATTGTTATTATTTGCTTTTCTTTTTAATTATATTCTCGTTAAATTTGTCTGTCTTAGCGTATTTTTAAATCACCATTGAAAGGAATATTTTTATATGGTTTATATATATAAATATATGTATGTATGTATGTATGTATGTATGTATGTATGTATGTATGTATGTGTGTGTATATATGTGTGTGTGTGGTGTGTGTATAGTCTTTTATATATTTTAGAGCACCTTTTAGGCGGTGCTCCAGCATGGTCGCAGTCAAATGACTGAAACAAGTAAAAGAACAAAAGAATTTGCTTTGAGGTCAATTTCTCGCAGGTTACCGACCCTATACAAACACCTCTGTATTGTTGTTTATTCCATACTTTGGCGCGCCTGTTTCTTATTTGGTCGATAATTCCATTATACTCATCTCTTTTATTGTTCTAAGAAAGTCAAACTGGATAACACGCGGTGTTTGTTTCGGCTTTTTCGCCTCATATATTGGGATTGTTTCTTTCCGAATAAATTCCATCGCCCAAGTAAAAAATGAATATGTGATTCTAGCAGTTTCAACCCCAGAACTCAGATTTGCGTCACTTAGGAGTGTCAACAATCATTGAAATCTGTAGGTGACAGACAGACAAAAACAAAGAAGGAGAAGAGAGAGAGAGGGGGGAGAGGGGGGAGGGAGAGAAAGAGCTGCAGTATCGTTAATCTTGTTAACTCCAAAAGCAGCTAAATGGAACATTACCAGTAATAAGATTGTGAGAGACGTCAACTGTCGAGCCAGCACTATGAAAATTTTACCCGTCTTTACTGTGGTCAATACCTATAATCGAGGACATTTCAGGGTACCTGTGATCATAAGCCAGTCACCATCACAAAGCGAACTTCTTAAACATTCGATCATACTTACTCATCAACAAATAATACTTGCATTGGCCGTAAAAGGAAGCTAGTTGTCTAGTCTACCTCTTCCTAAATAACAGGCAGCCATAAGGTCGGTGAAACACCTCCCTGTAATTTTAGTGTCGAGCGAATAAAAACTAAATCTTTACTGGAACAGGGTAATGTCGTAACCCAGTTAGTTTGGTTATTTTTGCAATGGGGTAATTGAATTCGGCATTTCACGTTAATGAAATGCACATGAATTCAACAAATCTATCGTTGTATTTTGTTAACCACTAAGTCAAGAACAAGGAAGAGTGCACCGAAGTTTTTTTTTTTGAGGGGGCGGGCAGTTCTTTAAGACTTCCGAGGCTAATTGAAAAAATTTATCCTCAGGCTTGGCCTGAATTCCACAAATGGCTACCAAGGATCATCTGGTGAGAATAAACCGAGAAATAGATTAAGAAACCATGATACAAATGGGATGGAATAAAATGCAGCTAGACATTTCGTCAAGTGATGAACTTGAAGAATTTAACAATTCCTCCAGT
>NC_043002.1:4396012-4403718 GCF_006345805.1 Octopus sinensis
CGCTGTTCCTATCATGGCCACCACCACCAACAATATCATCACTAACGACAAGAGCATCCCTAGAACAAATATCATCCCCGTTACGATCCCTACCACATCCTTTTCTACAGCCACCCCTACATCTCTCACTTCATTCACCACTACCACCACTACCACCACTACCACTACTACGAGCTTCGTCATCACGCCACCTCCATAAGCAGCAGCACCATCGCCATCACTGTCATTGTAAGACGTCCCCTTCACCCACCACTGTTACTACCACCACTGCTGCCTATACCAACACTACAACTTATGCCATCGCCACCACAACTAACACCGCAACCTACACCAACACAAACAACACCACAATCATCATCACCACCACCACCACCACCACTGTCACAACCAACACTACTACCTTTACCATCACCACCACAACCACAACCATAACCACCGACTTCAACGCTACCACAAATAAGATTGCCGCCACCACCACAACCACGACCAACACACTCAAACAACTAACATACCACCTCCAACACCACCACCACTCACAACCAACAATACTACCATTACTATCACCACCACAACCACCAACTTCAACGCTACCACAAACAAGACTGCCACATCCAACACCACCACCATCAGCACCACCACCACCACCACAACCACAACCAACACACCCAAACGACCAACACCACCAACATCACCACTACAATCATAATCATCGCCTTCAACACCATCACAACCATCTTCATTACCACCAGTACAAGTTTCCATCACCACCACCACCACCACCACCGCAACCAACACACCCAAACGACCAACACCACCAACTACAATCATCGCCTTCAACACCATCACCACCAACACCATCACCACCAACCACCTTCATTACCACCAACACAAGTTTCCACCACTACCACTGCTACCATCATCGTCACCATCATCGTCAGTTATCGTCGTCGTCGTTATCGTTGCCGTTGTCATCTGTTTACTCTGCTCTGGTTTGGCGTGCTGTGCAAACCTCTTCCGTGAGTGCACAATTAAATTGACATTACCGTCGCTAGTTTCATCTCTGAGCCTGCACTGGTTGGCGAACCATGATCTTGTGGGACTTCCCACCAAATTGGATGCTGTCTGTTGGCAGCAATGATGCTGTCCGCCTGTCTGTCCGCCAGTTTGTCCGCCTCACAGTCTGTCTGTCAGTTCGTCAGCCCGTCTGTATGACTGCCTGTTTGATCAATATTTGGTTTATATTGCGGATATAGAACTTTAACGTTAACTATCAACAGCGCCAACATCAGTATCACGTTCATCTCACCAACGCCCCCCCCTCATCATCAATCCCACCACCGCCAGCCACCATCAACACAACCACCATCAACACCCCAACAATCAACGCCTTCGCCATCAACACCACCACCACCAACATCACCACCATCAACGCCTCCACCATCAACACCACCACCACCAACATCACCACCATCAACACCTCCACCATCAACATCACCACCAACAACGCCTCCACCAACAATACCTCCACCATCAACACCATCAACACCTCCACCATCAACGCCTTCGCCATCAACACCACCACCATCAACACCACCACCATCAACATCACCACCATCAACATCACCACCAACAACACCTCCACCATCAACACAGCTACATGACAACCACTTTTACCAATACCATTACAGTCACTTAACGTTACCACCAATTGCAGCACCACCGCTAACACCACCACCACCACCACTTTAGCATCGCCATCATCAACACCGACGTCATCTCCACCACTGTCATCACCATCAACATCAACACAATCACCACTACTTTCACCGCCCACCACAACCACTAATGTTACACCTGCAAGTACCAACGCCAACAATCACACCAGCAGCGACGTTACTGGAGGCGCAATGGCCCAGTGGTTAGGGCAGCGGACTCGCGGTCGGAGGATCGCCGTTTCGATTCCCAAACCGGGCATTGTATGTGTCTATTGAGCGAAAACACCTAAAGCTCCACGAGACTCCGGCAGGGGGTGGTGGTGACCCCTGTTGTACTCTTTCGCTCCAACTTTCTCTCACTCTTTCTTCCTGTTTCTTGTCCCCGACTTCCTACGCAACCGCTGAGCCTGGATGCGCATTCATCCATCCATCGATGCTCTCGGTGTCGGGGGTTGACCTGCTTTCTCTTCTGCGGGTCTTACGAATAGCAAAGGACCACGTTTCGGACTTCTCCCATCTTGTGAGCTCTGGGACGAAGACTGTTAGCTCAACAGCAACAGCAACAGCAACAGCACCATCAACACCCGTACCCTTTCAATATCCTCATGAGCACTGTTTCTACCACTAGCGCCACCAATACCACCGCCAACACCACCACCCGAATCTATACTCGATCCTCTTACCTCGTCTCAGCCTCACATTCACAAATTCATATATACAGACATACGTATACCACACAAAACACACACACACACACGCGCACACTCATACATAGGAATTTCCACATTCAGTCACAATAAGTGGCTCTTATCGATGGAAGAAATCAAGCCGCAAATAGAATATTTATGCAGCGATGAGGAAGATTTTTTTCTGACTTTCTTTTCATCACCAGATGAGATTATGTTGATGATGATGATCTAGATAGAACAGAAGAAAGTGATGTTTCAACTACCCCTGAATAGAAAAAGTGCACCGATTTTTCTCCATTTGTACATTCGTTTGGCAACAACAATGCGGAAATTACAAATTATTTAATTGTCCTTTTGTCTTTACTTTTATAATCTAAGAGAGTTAAAATATCATTTTCATAGTTTTTGTAATTATTTAAAGTGAAAATATGTACAAAAACTTACTCTTAATAAAATAATCTTTTCCTTTTGTTTTTTGCCAGTTTTGCACACACTGTCATGCAACATTTTCCCCGCCGTTTAAGGTTTAAACCAAGTCACCATTCATGTCATCAGTCATCTTGTCATCAGTCATCTTGTCATCAGTCATCAGCATGTAATCAGTCATCCTTCACCCAAAGTAATTAGTATTCGTCGTTCAGACGGACTAACATGCATGCCTAACTAAAAATTATGATGGTTATAACAAGAATACCGTTACTCATAAACCAATTGCCTGAAGGCTAAATAACAAATACGACACTACATTTTCGAAGGTATTCATAGGTCTATTTCATATCTAAAAGCTGGCCATTTTCTTTTTTCAAAACGGAGGGGGGTTAGGATTTCATACAACATCACGTTAAACTTATTCCAAGCTGATTTCCGCCATATTGATTATTAAAAGTAAACGCACGCATAAATATTCAAAACAAATACACAGTTGCACAAAAAATCCTAATAACCAATAGAAGTATATATATATTTTTAAATTAAAGTTAAATAAAACTTTATTAAAATAAATTAATGTATAATAAGTGTTGAGTTATAAAAGAACTAAAGCAACAGCCTAATCTTCATAATATCAAAGATCGGCGATGCTAGCCATATAAAATTTGGTAAATATTAACCTCATGTATAATGTGACTTGGAAAACTTTGATCTTTAATTCAAGTATAAAATGTTTCGTATTATATACGCGTAAATACGATATAATATTTATGTCCTCGAGAAAAAAATATGGATACGGCAGCATGGTGGATGGTATATAATACGCATATACTTTGATATTTTCGTCTTGCTTAGAGTTCAGACATTAAATAGAGGAAAATTGAAAGAAATTGCTGGAAAGCATTAAATAGGTTACAGAATGTAGAGCGTTAAGTATATTACATGTGTGTGTGTATGCGCGTGTGTTTATATGTTGATTAGATAGATAGATAGATAGATAGATAGATAGATAGATAGATAGATAGATAGATAGATAGATAGATAGATAGATAGACAGACAGACAGACAGATAGATAGATAGATAGATAGACAGACAGACAGACAGATAGATAGATAGATAGATAGATAGATAGATAGATAGATAGATAGATACATGATGGATGGATGGATAGGTAGATAGATACACTGACAGACAGACAAACAGACAGATAGAGAGATAAATACATATATGTATGAATATATATATATTTATATATGTGTGTGTGTGTGTGTGTGTGTGTGTGTGTGTGTATTTCGTTTTTCTATTTGATATGTGAATTCGTGTGTTGAAGCATATTTTTTTGTATCTGGGAAGAGTCATTCTCTTTTAGTACCTTATTACTTAACACATTCACCGGTTCGATTTCCACTCCTTTACTTATTTATTTGTTCCAAATTTTTCGTTGCGTCTTGCTGCTACTTCAATAGTTGTTGACTATTGAACCATGGAATGACGATTGAAAAGGTTGCAAGACGCAGCGGAAACTTTAGAAAAACTAAATAAGTTAATGAGCGGAAATCTTTTCCACTCTGGGCACAGGGCCCGAGATTTTTGAGGAAGGGGCCAAGTCGATTAGATCTACTCCAGGACACAACTGGTACTTGATTTATCGACCCCCGAAAGGATAAAGGGGAAAGTCGACCTCGGTGGAATTTGAACGCAGAACGTAAAGACAAACGAAATACTGCTAATATATACGTAATATATATATACATGTATATAAATATATATATTTATATATAGTATATATATATATATGTATATGTATATATATATATATATATTATATATATATATATATATATATATATATATATATGTGTGTGTGTGGTGTGTGTGTACGTGTATATAATAATGAAGAAAAAGAATTCCTATACAGTGCTCAGCTGCACTACAACTAAAAATAAAAAAGGGCCATCGGGTGTACTGTTAGTGGACTGAATATACGTGAATGTATGCACTTTTGTATGCTTGCTTGTTTATTCGTTTGCTGGGTATCTGGCGAGGTGAGAGTACTCAATACATGTTACAAGAGTTTATTCGTTCGAAGATGGCGATTCTTAACGTCGTTTCTGGCTACGTGCGGCTCTTGGCACGACAAAAATGCTTACTATACATATGTGTGTGTATGTATGTATGTATGTATGTATGTATATATATATACATATAATTATATAAATATATATATATATAATTAATAAATATATATTAATAAATATATATATAAATATATATATAGGCGCAGGAGTGGCTGTGTGGTAAGTAGTTTGGCTAACCAACCACATGGTTCCGGGTTCAGTCCCACTGCGTGGCATTTTGGGCAAGTGTCTTCTGCAATAGCCCCGGACCCACCAATGCCTTGTGAGTGGATTTGGTAGACGGAAACTGAAAGAAGCCTGTCGTATATATGTATATATATATATATGTATGTGTGTGTGTTTGTGTGTCTGTGTTAGTTCCCCTAGCATTGTTTGACAACCGATGCTGGTGTGTTTACGTCCCCGTCACTTAGCGGTTCGTCAAAAAGATACCGACAGAATAAGTACTAGGCTTACAAAGAATAAGTCCTAGGTCGAGTTGCTCGACTAAAGGCGGTGCTCCAGCATGGCCGCAGTCAAATGACTGAAACAAGTAAAAGAGTAAAAAGAGTAAAGAGTATATATAAATATATATTAATATATTGGCCTGCTCGCTTAGCCAGCGGGGTGGCCTCATTTCAAGGCTAAATCAATGAGAAGCGCATTGTGACCAGCGATGTGTAGCAACATCTGATAGCCTGGTCGGTCACGTGATTACGTGATATATATATATATCAGGTTATCCCATAAGTTTTCTCCGAATTTTGAATAAAGGAAACAAGTGATCAAATGTGATATTTAATTGAAATTTAATAATCAATGTACTTTCCCTGATTATCTATGACTTTCTTCCATCTATTTACAAGCTTTTTAATCCCATCAATGTAAAACTCTTTTGGTTTCAAAGCGAAGAACACTGAAATGTCAGGTTCAGCCTCCAGCTGGCTTGCGAAAGTTATGTCCACCAAATGATTCTGTATACTATGAAACAAATGGTAGAAAGAGAAATGTAGGGAGAATAAGGTGGATGAGGAATTTTTTCCCAACCAAGCCCTTCGATCTTCTGTGATGTGATCTTTGCAGTGTGGGGTCGCGCATTGTCCTGATGAAACATCACTCGTTTTCGATTCACTAAAGCGGCTCTTTTTTTCTTCAAAGCTTGGATCAAACGATTTAATTGCTGACAGTAGACTTGAACATTGATTGTTGCATTAGGTGGTAACAATTCAAAGTGAACTACTCCTTTGCCATCCCACCAGATAGAGAGAAGAACTGTTTTCCCATGAAGTTCCCTTCTCGGTTGTGGTCGAGCATTTTCCCTTTTACCAAGCACCCGTTTACGACGTTTAACATTTCGATAGAAGATCCATTTTTCGTTACTAGTCACAAGTCTATCCAGAAAGGCTGAAATGAGTTCGCGAGAATGGAGAGAAGAGCAGATGTCAACTTGGGATTTGAGGTTGCTTTCGGACAATTCATGAGGCACCCATTTTCCAAGTTTAAGAACCTTTCCAAGTTGTTGAAGATGACAATGAACAGTTATATGGTTTGAAGTAAGCTTTATTGCCAATTCTTCAACAGATAATGCAGGATTTTCTTCAAGTAATGCCTCAAGGAGCTTATCATCAAACTCAACTGGATGTCCTGTTCGATCTTCATCTTCAAGGCTGAAATCTCCACTTCTGAATTTTGCAAACTATCTTCTGCAAGTTCTTTCATTCAAGCATTCTTTGCCATAAACTGAGTGTATGTTTCGAGTCGCTTCGGCTGCAGAGTTTCCTTTTTTGTACTCATAAAGCATTATGTGCCTTAAATGCACTTTGGATACTTCCATGTTAGAAAGGGTTTTAATCAAAGAAATTTTAATTCTATTATTCTGTAAAATAATATTTAATTAGTTTAAATGTACACAAATGCATAAAAATAATATTTCCATTAGACATTCTAAAATACTATAAAATTTCATTCAATTTTAAAGAAGGTAAAATCGGACGGAACTTATGGGATGACCATATATATATATATTATATATATATATATATATATATATATATATTATATATATATATATAATACATATAATTATTATTAATAATATCAAAAGGTAATCGGAATATTAGAAATATTAGAAATGTCCATTACCAGTGGCCTAGCATGTTAATTTTTAGTCAAGAGACAATATATTATTCATATAAATACAGTTTACATTTAAACGCATAAGAGATATCCATCATACTTGCACGTTAGAAAGGACAGTTAAATTCCAAACCACTATTAGAGATAAAATTTCGAAGGGAATGAATAATAAAAACATTTACCATCTAACTCTTGGACCAATGGTTTCAGACTTTTTTTCAATTGAAAAGCCGGCATAACGGGATGTAAACACGCAAACATCAGTTGTCAAGCGATGGTGGGGGGACAAACACAGACACAAATAACAAACAAAACATACACACACACATATTAATACTATATATATATATATATATATTTTATATATATATATTATATCCATATATATATATATAAATGAAAGAATGGAGTCGAAGAAGATATTAACAAAATTCCTTTACTCTCGACATATGTTTCGAAGACGACATACTCTTAATTCGTTCGACTCCATTCTTTCATTTATTCATATAAAAAAAACACACAAAATTTCCACAAAAAGAACCCTGAGTTTCTACCCTTGACATGTAGCTTCAAACCGTGTTTTCTAACGTGAATTTGCTACCCAGGTATCGGTTAACCG
>NC_043002.1:4403818-4408818 GCF_006345805.1 Octopus sinensis
CTTTCAGTAGCGGCACCAGCGCCAACGGAAGCAGCAATAACTCGCCGCCACTACCATCACCACTACCAACATCATCATCAACGTCATCATCATCATCATCATCATCATCATCATCAGCAGCAGCAGCAGCAGCAGCAGCAAACCAGCACTAGCAGCAACAGGAATAGCTCGCCGCCACTACCATCACCAGTACCATCATCATCATCAACGTCATTAACATCATCATCATCATCAGCAGCAGCAGCAGCACCACTACAACGACGACGACCACCACAACCAACACCATCACCACCACCACCATCGTCAGCAGCCACACCACCGCCACCACCTACCCAAACTAGCAGGCCGTATAATAACCTCCATCCCTGCCACACCCATGTTAAACGTCAGAATTTTCCACAGCACAAATTACGGCCACCAACTGACATTGCTGCATCTTTCATAGAAACACCACCACCACTACCTTCACCTCCACCACCACCACCGCCGCCGCCGCCGCTGCCATTGCCGTCACCGCCACCTAATGTCGTTCCCGCTAACCTTATTAGTTTAAATCTCCTCCTCCTCCTCCTCATCATCATCATCATCATCAACATCGACCAATCCAATATCTTGAAAGACGTCTTCAGTCCAAAACGTCCACCACGACCGTCGTCGCTCTCTCCATGACCATCCACCCTTCTACGCCACGAACCACAGCTTCCATCGAGTACCACTGGCATCACCATCATAAACAGCGACCATCGATCCTATGAGAGAAGTTCTATCGACGTAGTCCCTACCATCGGTAAGTCTACAAACACCACAAACACCACCACCGAACATCATTAGCTACGTCCGGCACCCAATGCTACCACCGCCCACGACTCCTACCGTAGCCATTATAAATCGACCAGTGACACCACCATCACCACCACCACCACCACCACCGCCACCAGTGCCACCATCACCACCACCACCATCATTATCACCATTACCGCTACCATTATCGCTTTCATCGCAACTATATTCAACCGCAACCAGTGCCACCACCATCAATACCATCACTACTATCATTACCATCAACGCCACTGCAACCGACACCACAAACATACCACCATCATCAACATGCCACCACCACCACCAACAACAACAATAATATTAGAACCACTAACACCATGACTACTCTAAGGAGCACATCAACAGCACATCCATTTTTTCCACCACTACCAGCACCACTACCACCACCGCCACCACCACCTCTACCACCACCACCACCACCACCACCACCACCACTATGTACAGCCAACATCATTCACAACCTCGGGTTAACCGCGGTCACCTGTCTCTATCACGACCGCCATCACTAACACCGTAACAGACCACTAAATTCATCCCCCCACCACCACCACCAACAGCGACACAACTAAAACCACTGCTACAAAGTATGATCACCACCACCACCACCACCACAACCACCACCGCCACCACTACCACCGCCGCCACCACTTTAGCAATATTAGGTCCCCAAAGACCTCCGCTGTGTGCCGAGAGCAGTGTTTATCCAATTAGCAAAATCACTACAAAAGCCTATTTAGTGTTGTGAATAACAGTGATCGGTCGAATAGCATTTCGATTATTGTACATACGTGCATGAATCTACATAGATATGCACGTACGTATTCGTGTACATATCCCTACCACACATGCATCTATGACACACACACGCCATAGTTTCCCTTTCTTTTTTCAGATATCATCCACGTTTCTGCATATTGAAAAATTACTCGTTTTTTTTCTCACTCTTTCCCTTTGTTTCTTTCTCTCTGTTTCTCTCTCACTCTTTTTTCTTTTCCTTTCTTTATCTCATTCCTTGTACTGCTAAGTGCTCCCGTACTCATCTCTTACTCACTCTCTCACACACACACATACACGCACATACACAGACTGCGACCAGGCTGGGGCACCGCCTTGAAGGGTTTAACCGAGCAAATCGACTCCAGCACTTATTTTTGTTTTAACGCCCTGTACTTAATCTGTCGGACGCATTTTACCGAACAACTAAGTCAGGAAGACGTAAACAAAATATAGTTTTTATAAGCCCTTGCATGTAGGACAGAATGCTGGAGTATACACTGTATGGTCTTTAACCAAGCGGAGACTATATATCTGGCGCAATGGGTTTGTAAAAGGTCCCTGGCCGTTCAGTCAAATTACTCTTTTACTCTTTTACTTGTTTCAGTCATTTGACTGCGGCCATGCTGGAGCACCGCCTTTAGTCGAGCAAATCGACCCCGGGACTTATTCTTTGTAAGCCCAGTACTTATTCTATCGGTCTCTTTTGCCGAACCGCTAAGTGACGAGGACGTAAACACACCAGCATCGGTTGTCAAGCAATGCTAGGGGGACGAACACAGACACACAAACATATACACACACACATATATATATATATGTATATACATATATACGACAGGCTTCTTTCAGTTTCCGTCTACCAAATCCACTCACAAGGCATTGGTCGGCCCGGGGCTATAGCAAAAGACACTTGCTCAAGATGCCACGCAGTGGGACTGAACCTGGAACCATGTGGTTGGTTAGCAAGCTACTTACCACACAGCCACTCCTGCGCCTTAATTAGCTTAAAGTCTTCACACAGGGTCTACTTGATCAGGCAAACCAAGAGTTACACAATAGGATTCTAATTTTCCTTACAGCTGCAAGAACTTCCGAGTTGTTTTAAAGGGCTTAGAAAAACTGAAGGATCGCTGCAATAAGTGTGTGAAGCTGAGAGGGGAATATTTTGGATAAAATCATAATTAACTGATCCTACTGTATTTTCTTTTACCCAAAGCCAGGGACTTTTCAGCCCCCACCCCTCGCATGCGTGGCTAGATGTTAACTCTGTCAAGTTTAACATCACCATCTACTTCGTGTGCCTTCGCCGGAGTTTACGTTCTTGTAGCCATAGGATATCTGACTCACTAGAAAGAGCAGTTAAACTCCAAGCCACTAATTATTGTAATTCCGAAAGTGATTGGAAAATATAAACTTTTACCTTAATCCTAGACCCTGCAAGGTTTCTGCAGACTTAAATACAGATTGAAATAAAATGATTTTATTTCAATCTGTACACTGTATTCTTCTCTCTATCTCTCTCTCTCTCTCTCTCTCTCTCTCTCTCTCTCTCTCTCTCTCTCTCTATATATATATATATATATATATATATATATATATATATATATATATATTTATAACTTAGATAACTTAGACCTTTTCGACCAATGATTGGTCCAGGTCATGTCTAACTTAAAAGCACCACCTGATAGGATTATTTGAATCCTGTTTAAGTCAAGTTTTGTTTATGGTCCATTCAAGTAGTGAGTTTTTGTTGGGTGAGTTGTATCCAATTATGGGTGGCTTATCTGGTATTCCTTGAAGGAATCTATCCAGACTCCGTTTAAAGTTGATGGGATTCTGTTCCTCTTTGATCTCTTTCGGGACAATGTTAAATAGGGCAGAGCCTGTTGAGGAAAAGAAATTATGTTGTAGTGTACATGTATGCTGTGATCTTGAATTGGGCAGGGGTCGTATGGCCCGTGGTCCCAGTCTTGGATGAACCTTGAAGCTAATGTTCAGGTCATTTGGGCAAAGTTGGCGGTATATCTCCACATCGTACAAATGATGTACCGCTCACGAGAGTAGTTAGTTAGTTAGTTAATTTGGCTCAAAAGCAAATAGCAAGGCCATGTAGGGGGACATGGAGTTAAGTACAGGGTGGTGTTCATGTAAAGAGTTCAGGCCACTTGAGGTTAAGGGAGGCTTTGAACAAAGCGGTCGTCGGCATCTTCACCATCTCGTCTGGCAGCTTGTTCCACGGATCCGCAACCCGGACGGAGAAAGCTCCTCTCCTTCGATTGAGATGAAATCGTCGCAGGTAGAGCTTTTCGGAATGACCCCGCAGCCGACGCTCTGGAGCAGGAGTGAAGAACAGCTCTTTCGAGAGGTTACACTTTCCGCTTATGATGTTGTGGGCGAGAATGAGATCACCACGGCGGCGGCGTTTTTCAAGAGAACAAAGGTCGAGCGTCCTCAGCCTTTCTTCATAGGACAAATTTTTGAGACCATGAACCATGCGGGTAGCCAGCTTCTGGACTCTTTCGAGATGCTGTATGTCTTTGAGGAGATAAGGAGAGAGGCTTGAATCCCGTACTCCAATATGGGTCTCCAATATGAGTAGCCATGCCTTCGAGAGCAGCCATGCCTTCAATTCGTTTAGTGAGTGCTCTCTGGGGTGATTCAATCCTCGAGATGTTTTGTCTTGTATGGGGAGACCACAGTGGGCAGCAGTATTCGAGGTGTGGCCGTACAAAGGAGGAGAAAAGTGGTATGATGACACCGTGTTCTCTGGACCGGAAAGTTCTTAAGATCCAGGAACTCATCCTACGAGCTATATCGACCTTCTTGTTGATGTGTGCACTCCAACTGAGATCGTCATCAACAATTACACCCAGGTCTCTGATATTGTTAGAGGCTGTGAGCGGTTCCCCTGAAGGAAGAGAGTATGGCTGTTTTAGTGAGGAATTTCTTCCAAAATGCATCAGCTCAAATTTTACCTCGTTCAGTTGCATTTTGTTTCTGTCTACCCATTGACTCACAGCATATAGATCAGACTGGAGTTGAGTTCGATCTGCTTCTTCATTGACGATTTGCTGGAGCTTAGTGTCATCAGCAAATATTTTCACTTTGCAGTAATGTACGACACTGGAAAGGTCGTTTATGTAAATTATGAAAAGTAGCGGACCCAAGAGAGTCTCCTGGGGGACACTGCTGGTGACTTTTGCTGGGCTTGAGTGGACTCCATCAACTACAACATGTTGTGTTCTATTCGCCAGGAAATACTTGATCCAGTGTAGAACTTTTCCACGGATTCCAACATTTGCCAATTTTGAGAGTAGGATATTATGGTCTACCATGTCGAACGCTTTACTGAAGTCAAGATATATGACATCAGAGTTCGA
>NC_043002.1:4413818-4423818 GCF_006345805.1 Octopus sinensis
GACAGACAGACATGTTTGACAGACAGATATGCTGACAGACAGACATGCTGACAGACAGACATGCTTGACAGACAGACATGCTGACAGACAGACATGCTTGACAGACATGCTGACAGACAGACATGCTTGACAGACAGACATGCTGACAGACAGACATGCTGACAGACAGACATGCTTGACAGACATGCTTGACAGACAGACATGCTGACAGACAGACATGCTTGACAGACAGACATGCTTGACAGACATGCTGACAGACAGACATGCTTGACAGACAGACATGCTTGACAGACAGACATGCTGACAGACAGACATGCTTGACAGACAGACATGCTTGACAGACAGACATGCTTGACAGACATGCTGACAGACAGACATGCTTGACAGACAGACATGCTGACAGACAGACATGCTTGACAGACAGACATGCTGACAGACAGACATGCTTGACAGACAGACATGCTGACAGACAGAAATGCTGACAGACAGACATGCTTGACAGACAGACATGCTTGACAGACAGACATGCTTGACAGACAGACATGCTTGACAGACATGCTGACAGACAGACATGCTTGACAGACAGACATGCTTGACAGACATGCTGACAGACAGACATGCTTGACAGACAGACATGCTTGACAGACATGCTGACAGACAGACATGCTTGACAGACAGACATGCTTGACAGACAGACATGCTTGACAGACATGCTGACAGACAGACATGCTTGACAGACAGACATGCTTGACAGACATGCTGACAGACAGACATGCTTGACAGACAGACATGCTGACAGACAGACATGCTTGACAGACAGACATGCTGACAGACAGACATGCTTGACAGACAGACATGCTGACAGACAAACATGCTGACAGACAGACATGCTTGACAGACAGACATGCTGACAGACAGACATGCTTGACAGACATGCTGACAGACAGACATGCTTGACAGACAGACATGCTTGACAGACAGACATGCTTGACAGACATGCTGACAGACAGACATGCTTGACAGACATGCTGACAGACAGACATGCTGACAGACAGACATGCTTGACAGACAGACATGCTGACAGACAGACATGCTTGACAGACAGACATGCTGACAGACAGACATGCTGACAGACAGACATGCCTGACAGACAGACATGCTTGACAGGCAGACATGCTTGACAGACAGACATGCTTGACAGACATGCTGACAGACAGACATGCTTGACAGACAGACATGCTTGACAGACATGCTGACAGACAGACATGCTTGACAGACAGACATGCTTGACAGACATGCTGACAGACAGACATGCTTGACAGACAGACATGCTGTCAGACAGACATGCTTGACAGACACACATGCTGACAGACAGACATGCTTGACAGACAGACATGCTGACAGACAGAAATGCTGACAGACAGACATGCTTGACAGACAGACATGCTTGACAGACAGACATGCTTGACAGACAGACATGCTTGACAGACATGCTGACAGACAGACATGCTTGACAGACAGACATGCTTGACAGACATGCTGACAGACAGACATGCTTGACAGACAGACATGCTTGACAGACATGCTGACAGACAGACATGCTTGACAGACAGACATGCTTGACAGACAGACATGCTTGACAGACATGCTGACAGACAGACATGCTTGACAGACAGACATGCTTGACAGACATGCTGACAGACAGACATGCTTGACAGACAGACATGCTGACAGACAGACATGCTTGACAGACAGACATGCTGACAGACAGACATGCTTGACAGACAGACATGCTGACAGACAAACATGCTGACAGACAGACATGTGACAGACAGACATGCTGACAGACAGACATGCTTGACAGACATGCTGCAGACAGACATGCTTGACAGACAGACATGCTTGACAGACAGACATGCTTGACAGACATGCTGACAGACAGACATGCTTGACAGACATGCTGACAGACAGACATGCTGACAGACAGACATGCTTGACAGACAGACATGCTGACAGACAGACATGCTTGACAGACAGACATGCTGACAGACAGACATGCTGACAGACAGACATGCCTGACAGACAGACATGCTTGACAGACAGACATGCTTGACAGACAGACATGCTTGACAGACATGCTGACAGACAGACATGCTTGACAGACAGACATGCTTGACAGACATGCTGACAGACAGACATGGTTGACAGACAGACATGCTTGACAGACATGCTGACAGACAGACATGCTTGACAGACAGACATGCTTGACAGACAGACATGCTTGACAGACATGCTGACAGACAGACATGCTTGACAGACAGACATGCTTGACAGACATGCTGACAGACAGACATGCTTGACAGACAGACATGCTGACAGACAGATATGCTTGACAGACAGACATGCTGACAGACAGACATGCTTGACAGACAGACATGCTGACAGACAGACATGCTGACAGACAGACATGCTTGACAGACAGACATGCTGACAGACAGACATGCTTGACAGACAGACATGCTTGACAGACATGCTGACAGACAGACATGCTTGACAGACAGACATGCTTGACAGACATGCTGACACACAGACATGCTTGACAGACAGACATGCTTGACAGACAGACATGCTGACAGACAGACATGCTTGACAGACAGACATGCTGACAGACAGACATGCTTGACAGACAGACATGCTGACAGACAGACATGCTGACAGACAGACATGCTTGACAGACA
Source organism: Octopus sinensis (assembly GCF_006345805.1). NCBI lineage: Eukaryota > Metazoa > Mollusca > Cephalopoda > Octopoda > Octopodidae > Octopus > Octopus sinensis. The sequence continues at coordinate 4,416,557 of NC_043002.1, forward strand.
GACATGCTTGACAGACAGACATGCTTGACAGACAGACATGCTTGACAGACATGCTGACAGACAGACATGCTTGACAGACAGACATGCTTGACAGACATGCTGGCAGACAGACATGCTTGACAGACAGACATGCTTGACAGACATGCTGACAGACAGACATGCTTGACAGACAGACATGCTTGACAGACAGACATGCTTGACAGACATGCTGACAGACAGACATGCTTGACAGACAGACATGCTTGACAGACAGACATGCTTGACAGACATGCTGACAGACAGACATGCTTGACAGACAGACATGCTGACAGACAGACATGCGTGACAGACAGACATGCTTGACAGACAGACATGCTTGACAGACAAAACCGTCATAATGACATCATAGAGATGTGTTGACAGAAGAACCGATGGACAAACATGCTGACAGATCGACAGACAGACATGCAGACAGACAAACAAACATGGTAGAACTAAAAATAGATGCAGATATACAAGACAGGAGGCAGACAACGCGGCTCTTAATCCCAATCTGTCTGAGACTGTTCCTGGTTTTAGGATACGAATTCTGTTTTAGAGTGATCGAAATTAAAACCTTTTAACTTTTAATTGTTTCAGTCATTAGACTGCGGCCATGCTGGGGTACCACCTTCAAGAACTTTTAGACCCCAATACCTATTTTTTAAAGCCGGTTAATAATTCTATCGGCCCTTTTGCCGAACCGCTAGGATACGGGGATGTAAACACACCAACACTGGTTATCAAGCGCTGGTGGTGGGAAACACAGACACAAAGACAAACACACACACACACAGACACACGTACACACGCACACACACACATATATATATGCGACGGGCTTCTTTCAGTTTCCATCTAACAAATCCAGTCACAAAGCTTTGGCTGGCCCGAGGCTTTAGTAGAAGACACTTGTCCAAGGCGCCAAAACTAGGATTGAACCGGGAACCATGTGGTTGGTAAGTAAACTTCTTATCACACAGCCACGTTACAAACACTAGCTTATTTTACTAAATTCTTCATTATTTTAAAAACTAGTCGAAACAAATGTAGGGCATTTCAGCAGAAATGCTGACGTCAGCTCGGGAGTTGAAGCGGAAAGAGGGAGAGGAACTGAATGAGTAAGTGAGAGAGAGACCGTCAGAAAGAAATGTGGTTGTTTTACAGTTTTAGTATATATTTCTTCAGTGCCCACAAGAGGCTAAACATAGAGGGGACAACAAGGACAGACAAAGGATTAAGTCGATTACATCGACCCCAGTGCGTAACTGGTACTTAATTTATCGACCCCGAAAGGATGAAAGGCAAAGTCGACCTCGGCGGAATTTGAACTCAGAACGTAACGGCAGACGAAATACCGCTAAACATTTCGCCCGGCGCGCTAACGTTTCTGCCAGCTCGCCGCCTTCAGTTTTAATACTTTTTTTTTTCACCCCTAAATATTTATAATTGTATATAAATTCCTTAGTTACTATAATTTATTAGCTTCTTTTGCATATTCTTAGTTTATGCATGTGTATGCAAATATAGTATTGGTACATCGCATTTATGTTCATTAGAAATTAAATAAAGAATTTTGACATTTACGAATATTTATTCCCCCCGCTGTATATATGCATATATTTATATATTATTTATATTATTATGTGATCGAACGCCACGCATCATTTTCCAAGTAAGTATTATCTCTCTCTCTCTCTCTCTATATATATATATATATCTATATATATATATATATATATATATATATATATATATATGTGTGTGTGTGTGTATGTATATAGGCGCAGGAGTGGCTATGTGGTAAGTAGCTTGCTTACTAACCTTATGGTTTCGGGTTCAGTCGTACTGCGTGGCACTTAGGGCAAGTGTCTTCTACTATAGCCTTGGGACGACCAAAGCCTTGTGAGTGGATTTGGTAGATGGAAACTGAGAGAAGCCTGTCGTGTATATATATATATATGTGTGTGTGTGTGTGTGTGTGTGTGTGTGTGTCTGTGTTCGTTCTCCACAATCGCTTGACAACTGATGTTGGTGTATTTACGCCCCCGTATCTTAGCGGTTCGGCAAAAGATACCGATAGAGTAAGTACAAGGCTTACAAAGAATAAGTCCCGGGGTCGATATGCTCGACTAAAGGCGGTGCTTCAGCATGGCCGCAATCAAATGACTGAAACAAATAAAAGTACAAAAGAAAAATATATATATAGGCGCAGGAGTGGCTGTGTGGTAAGTAGCTTGTTTACCAACCACATGGTTCCGGGTTCAGTCCCACAGCATGGCATCTTGGGCAAGTGTCTTCTGCTATAGCCCCGGGCCGACCAATGCCTTGTGAGTGGATTTGGTAGACGGAAACTGAAAGAAGCCCGTCGTATATATGTATATAGATATATGTATGTATGTGTGTATATGTTTGTGTAGCATTGCTTGACAACCGATGCTGGTGTGTTTACGTCCCCGTCACTAGCGGTTCGGCAAAAGAGACCGATAGAATAAGTACTGGGCTTACAAAGAATAAGTCCCGGGGTCGATTTACTCGACTAAAGGCGGTGCTCCAGCATGGCCGCGGTCAAATGACTGAAACAAGTAAAAGAGTGAAAGAGTATATAACCATGTATGTATATATACATACACACACACACACACACACACACACATACGTATTATATATATAAATGCACACACACACACACATATATACGCACACACACACACGCATGCTCTTACACATGTACGCGAACATACAATGCTTTAGATATGCCCATATACCCATGCATAAAAGAAATGCATGTAAATGCTTAGACATAAATGCATAATCCGATGCTGGTGTGTTTTATCTCCTGCATACGACTTGAAATCACGCACATGCATTCTATCAATTTGCACAAGACACAATCATGTACGCACAATCATATATAAACACACACAGATATATATACACGCCTACACAAGACATACAACACACATACCCACATGGGGAGGTGATTATATAACAAAATACCAATAACGCTATTAATTAAGCACAAATTGCAATAAATAACTAAATAATAATTTTCTAAACCAAGCCAATTATAAAACTAATTAAATGCATCAATTTTCTTTCGTTACCATGGCATGACATCCACACGAAACAAGCTTCGCTTTACCGGAGCCAATGACGGAGTCTCTACAGAGGCAGTATCTAGATTTGCTAGAAATAGAAGTCAAATCCTCCTCACGTCCCACCCTAGCATCTTGCAAAAGAAGGGACACATACTGGATAAAGTATTTCTAGATACACAATGTTCGTGAGAACACTTTTTATCATGTGTGTCCTTAATTTGGGACGACTTGGTTGGGGAAGCGGAGAACTGAATAGGAACCACGGTGACCATCATGACCAATTACCCCCGCCAACGTCGTCAACGTTGCTGCCGCCGCCACCGCCGTTGCCGCCACCGCCTCCGGCGACGCCACCACCACCACCACCATTGCTACACTCGATCATATGTCAGCATAGTAATTAGATAAGTGATGGCGGATACACACACACACACACACGCCCCCTCCACAAACACCCCACCACACACACAACGAGTTTCTTTCAGTTTCCGTCTACCAAATCCACTCACAAGCTTTTGATCAGCACGAAGCTATAGTAGAAGACACTATATATATATATATATATTATATATATAATATATATATATATATATATATATATATATATATTATATATATATATATATTATCCTTTCTCTAATTCTTTTCCCCTCCTCTTCACCGTTCTCTATCTGTCCCGCTCTCTTTCTCACTCTTCATCCTTTACTCTCTCGTTGCTCACACGTGACCATCGGCCACCTTTCTTTTCCTAATTTGAGCTTCTTTCTTTTCTTTTAATCTGCCACAGATCACATGCATTCTTGCCTGTGACCTCTCATATCTTTTCCCTTGTCAAAGCTTGTTCCTCCAGCGCTCGCCACTTTACCTCGTTATGGCTTAGCAGCTCTTACTGTTTGTTTTCACTGTCCTGTTTTTGTTACCAACTTTGACCCTCCGCAAATCCCAAATTTTTATTTTGCTTTGTGGGAGCAAATGTTTTCTAGAAGGCATCTTGTCGTAATTGCTCGAAATGTGGAGTAGATAAAACAGCAGACAACTGATGAAGGGTCGTTATGTTTTCTCTTTGTTTCGTTGTTCGCAAAAAAGTTCGTATTCCATGGTTTCGTATTTCGTATTTCATGTTGTTTACGTTTTATGACGTCCTTTACCCATATATGCATATGTATATATATATATATATATATATATATATATATATATATATATATATATATATATATATATATATATATATATATATATATATATATATATATATATACATATATATATATATGTGTATGCACATATATGTTGTATATATTATATATATATATATACATATTGTTTTATTATATATATATATATAATATATATATATAGTATAATATAATATAAATAATATATAAATCTATGCATATATACATACATGTATGTACATACATACATATACATGTATATATACATGCATATATGGGTACAGGACATAAAAAAACGTAGACAAAATGAAAAACAAGAACAAAAAAAACAAAAACACAGAAAACGAACTTTTTCGAACAACGAAAAAAACAAACAGAGAAACGAGACAGGCAACATAAAGAACAATCCCGTCATCAGTTGTCCCCTGTTTTATCTATGCGGCGTTCCGAAGGTAAAAACAAGACACGACTTCGTTAAAACAGTGCTTTCCGCAAACAAATTAAATCAAATTTGGGATTTTTGTGGGGGGGGGGAGTGGTTACAAAAACAGGACAGTGAGAACAAAACAGAAAAAACAAACGGTGAGGGTTGTTAAGTCGAGACGATGTGAAGTGCCGAACGCTGGAAAAACGAGCTTGTCTTTACGAAGGAAGTGGAAGAAAGAAAGATGGATGGCCGTTGGTCACGTGTGCAGCGAGAGAGTCAAAGAGGAAGAGTGAGAGAGAGAGGGAATGGTGAAGGGGAGAGGAGAAGAATAGAGAAAGGGTGGGAGAAAAAACAGAAAGGAAGAAGAACATGAGAGGGCGACAGACAGAAAAGAGATAGAATAAGAGTGCGTGTCGTAATTATCAAGATAAAACTTACTTGGAAAATGATGCGTGGCATTCGATCATAATTTAATATACATAATATATAAATATATGCATATATACATATATGTATGTACCTACATATGCATATATGGGTACAGGACATCATAAAAACGTAGACAAAATGAGAAACGAAAACATGCGTCAAAACATAACGAGCAGGAAACGGACGATAGCACAACAACGGCAAACAGAACAAAGCAAGATACACGGATGATTCGCAGCCAATTGCTTCTTGAGTTGGAGTCTGGGATGTCCACGTAGTTTCGCCCAATCCTCTCCGATACTCCTCGAAACCAGTTGGGATAAGGGCTTTAGCTGAAGGCATTGAGCCCCTGAGCACATATACACATATGTGGGTGTGTATATGTATGTGTGTTCGTGTGTGCGCGTGTGAATATATATGTAGGCGGAACCACACATCCACTGTTAATTAGGAGCAAAATCTTTTCCATTCCAACAAGTTCTTCAGCAGTCTCTTCTACTATTCGATGCCTTCTAATAAACAGGTCAGTTCTTACCTTGCCATTTCTAACACAAAGGGTACCTTTTGCACATCCCTTTCTCAATTCTTGATATTAACAACTTCTTTCGTGCTTCGCTCTTCAACTACGTCTCCACAATCTCTTATCCGCTGAATAGAAAGTTTCTTTGTTATTTCACGATGACTGCGTGCATTGGCGGTTACACTCCCTGGTTATACTCTCTCTAATCCGCAATAATCCAAGGTTCCGATATGATTACCATTGCTTTTCCTTCTGTACATAATCTTAGTGACAGTTAATCATGACACAGTTGTTTTAGGGCGGCGAGCTGGCAGAAACGTTAGCATGCCGGGCGAAATGCTTAGCGGTATTTCATCTGCGGTTACGTTCTGAGTTCAAATTCCGCCTAGGTCGACTTTGCTTTTCATCCTTTCGGGGTCGATTAAATAAGTACCAGTTTCGCACTGGGGTCGATGTAATCGATTTAATCCGTTTGTCTGTCCTTGTTTGTCCCCTCTGCGTTTAACCTCTTGTGGGTAGTAAAGAAATAGGTAAAAAAAAACCCCCAAAACAAACCTCTCTACTTAATATTCCACGCACAGGCGTCATCCACACCCAATCTTTTCTATGAACTCTCATTGATAACATCCTCTGATTGCGACATGGCAACAGGCATTCCTTAAAAGCACCAAAATACAATGACTGTACATATCAAGAAAAACTGCTTTTCTGCGTACGTTCTGTACACAGGGTCCAGAGTGTTGCTTCGTCATTGTAGTTTGGTTTGGAGATGTTAGCTCTTCTGCTAAATTTAATAGCGGCATTCATCCAATCGTAAGCACAATTCAAAAGGTTGGCTATTCGATTTCTTTTGTTTACATATTTGCGTTGCCCTTTTCTCGTCTCTCATTACGAGTAACAACGCACTGCAACTTGTTGCGGATCGTCTTTGCATTTACAGTACTGTATTGTTCCTTTAGTGCATCAACAAGGATATTCATGACTTGGTTATGCCTCCGTATATATTCTGAAAGAAATGAAATGCATGCGGCAGAACATGCTCTAACGATGATTGGCCTCATCGATGATAATCAACCATTTCATTTCCACTTGACTGTATAATATTGGATAATGATGGAAGAATATCATATTCAGTTGTCAGTAGGAATTGCAACATGGACACAGCTATAGTTTCTAAAACATGTGCCCTGATGCCTAAATTTGCTCAGTCATCTATCATGCTGTGCATGCAAATTAACTTCCGATCTCACTGAAGATATCGTATCGAAAAAGGCGGCGAGCTGGCAGAAACGTTAGCACGCCGGGCGAAATGCGTAGCCGTATTTCATCTGCCGTTACGTCCTGAGTTCAAATTCTGCCGAGGTCAACTTTGCCTTTCATCCTTTCGGGGTCGATTAAATAAGTACCAGTTACGCACTGGGGTCCATATAATCGACTTAATTCGTTTATCTGTCCCTATTTGTCCCCTCTATGTTTAACCCCTTGTAGGTAGTAAAGAAATAGATATCGTATCGAAATGCTAACACAAAACGAATTTTAAATAATGAATTATACAAGTGAGTCGAAATTCCCAATGATCAACTGAAAAT
>NC_043002.1:4428818-4438818 GCF_006345805.1 Octopus sinensis
CATGTATTTTATGAAGTACGTTTGCATGTTTTCGAAATAACTGAGTGAAGTGAAATAAAGTTTCATATATCTTTATATATAAAAGAGAGGTTGTGTGAGTGTCTGTCTCCTACGATTTAGATTCCTAACTACTCCCACATTTTGCGGTGCAGTTTAACCAAAACCGGGTATCTTATAGTCGTGATTCATATCGAGCCCTTCTGGGTATTAGCGCGCGTCTACGATGAGTCTACGATTTAAAAAAAAAATTTACCATCAATTTTTCCCATTTTTAATGCATTTTTGGCATATATAAGGGAAGTAACTCTCTAAAAATTTATTATTAAATCTCAGAATGTAAAAAGCTACAGTAACACCCCCCTTTGTGGTTTAGCCATATTGAGATGGCTATTATACTTTACATCTCTAAAAATGCTTATATAGTTATTTCCCTTACAAACCCGAGCAAGTTATATTATATTAATAGTTCATTGATTAGTATATCATTAGTTGAGATCATGAAACACTTTGCAAGAAGAAAATCAGTTCTAGAAATGATGTTTCCCCAGCACAACATCGTAAGCGAGCTTACTAGAAGTGTATATTATATGAAGCATCTTATATTGTTTAGAGTTACTGCCTTCCGTTTGAGTCTAAGTTATATAACTTTACTAATTGATAAATCTCAGCTCCATCATAGAAGCCCATAATCACATCAAACGATCCACCATGTTCGTCTGAAAAAACCCTCTTCAATAAATTTAATAAATTTAATAAATTTAATAAAGATTGCTTGTCACGTCTAATAATATTCAGTTTAAAATCACAAACGGAAATAAAAATTCTTTCGAAACACTAACCAATTGAAAAGACGAGGCGATTAGAATTAGACGGCTAAATTTCAAGTATGTCAGACTGGGTGAATTTGCAATTAATTTTATTGCCTATATAATTTAACCATTTTTATTGCCTATATGGTTTAACACCAACGCTATTTTTCCATAAGAACAAATTAGGGGACTGAGTATTATTTTTCTATAATTAATTTAAAATTATTTTTATTAACTACACTCACTCCACTTTCTGCCGGTTAATAAGTTTAAATAAGGTCAGCTTGAATATTATCCTTATGATCTTTAAACGTTTGTGTAATGTTAAACGTTTTCAAAAAGTGTATACATTAATCTTCATTTCTCTGTACCACATTACTCGTAGACGTTGACTTCGACTCGAGAGCGGCGAGCTGGCAGAAACGCTAGCACGCCGGGCGAAATGCGTAGCCGAATTTCGTCTGCCGTTACGTTCTGAGTTCAAATTCTGCCGAGGTCGACTTTGCCTTTCACCCTTTCGAGGTCGATTAAATAAGTACCAGTTACGCACTGATCGATGTAATGGACTTCATCCCTTTGTCTGTTCTTGTTTGTCCACTCTATGTTTAGCCCCTTGTAGGTAATAAAGAAATAGGTATGTCCTTTCATTGTAGTTTTCTGGCTAAGGTCTCGGATCGGCTGCATTGTTTGCCAGTACCCGTGCAGGATATTTTTACAAGTCACCACTCGTGATGATGGCCATTGACTCCCACTGAGGTCATTCAGCATTTGACAGGTCTTGTTTTTAGTCCTACAGAGTGTTCACAACATCTTCCTTAAATGGCACAGTCCAGGTAGGGGAGCCAGTTTAGTCGCTGACCACCCGACCATGAAACAGGTAGTATTGGGTTATCTGGTACCAGTAAAGGGATTTTTCTGGCCTGACCTGGGTATACATTCATTCATTCATTCATTCATTCATTCATTCATTCATTCATTCATACATACATACATACATACATACATGCATGCATGCATGCATGCATACATACATACATACATACATACATACATACATACATACATGATATTGCTCTGTGGGACAGGGAACAAAAATCCAGCACTGTTGTAGAGGTAAGCTGCTCAGCATCTTTGAATGTACAATGAAAAGTGCAGGAAAAAGAGAACATTTATGGCGAATAAATGTGGAACATATAGCTCATGTACTCTGACTATGAATTCAGTTTGATTATGTACCAACGAATTTGCACAAAAACCTAAAAAATAATCAGTTTCGCAGAAAACGAGCAAAAGAAATTAACACGGATTCTCCAAATCCATTCTATTTGTGTCACAATGAAGAATTGTAAGACATTCCAAAGATTCTCCATCTAAGATTCTAATGTGAATAAAGGTATACACTTGGGTGTATGCGTCGACACTTCAACCAACACACCGACTCAAACACCAGGAACTCTCTTAACTTAAAATATCCAGTTGCTTTCTTAGGAACCGGCTTGAACTCTCTCAAGAATGTAAATAAAACTCAAAGAAAAACATACATACATACATACACACATACAAATATATATGTATACATACGTATATACATATATATATATACATATATATATATATATATATATATATATATATATTTGTATGTGTATATATATATATATATATATTATATATATATATATATTGTATGTGTATATAATATATAATATATATATATATATATATATATATATATATGTATGTATGTATGTATACATATATACATACATATATACATATATATATACACACAGACTCATATATACACACGCACATGTACTCTTTAGAAAACGCAAAAAGGACAAAGATTTTTGTTACCATACAGCAAATAAACAAAGGTACAAAGGACTGAGAACCATAAGCAGAAATTTCCCATCTACATCAGTTAGTTTCATGTTGTACTAATTTCATGGTTTTTAAGATGGATCCTATATAAAGAAAAATACAAAACTGTTTCATTTTTTGAGCCGACTGCCTAAAATCAGTAAAACATGAAACTATATCCGTTGTAAAGAAAATTTATGACCTACCCTACAGCCTTATGAAAGAACCCCCTACCCCCATAAATGACCATGGGATTGCACCTAGAAAGTTCCCCTCCGAGGTACAAGTCCGGGCAAGGTTATTTATGGAAGACCAGCAGTCAGCCTTGCATACCAGCCTCACCTCTCCATGCACCAATGTTATCCAACGAAAAGGCAAAGGGGCCGATGCAGCTTGACACCAGTGGTGTCACAACTCATTTCTACAGCTGAGTGAAGTGGAGCAATGTGAAATAAAGTGTCTTGCTCAAGAACACAATACACAGCCTGGTCCTGAAATCGAACTCACTACCTCGTGATTCTGAGTCCGGCGCTCCAACCATTGAACCATGTGCCTTCACACAGCCTTATACTGAATGCTTTATGTCTCAGTATTTACACTGCTGCTCGATGTCTGTGGGGCTAGAGAAAAGGTGTCTGTCAGAGTCTGTATTCAAAAAAAGATGGATGCGTGTAGCACGGATGCTAGGTGTGAAAGGCCCTGCATGAACACGCCATGATCACCTACCAAAAGGTTTCAGTTGAAATAGCAGGGCTCGTGGGGCCGGCTATCCTGTTCTTTTGACTTCATTTGTCTCTTTTGTTTGTTTGTTCTTATTTAATTTCATTTTCATTTTCATTGTAATTTCATCTCACTGTAAATAACCCATCCGATTTTCATTGTAAAAAGTTCCATTTTTGACCCCAAACTAATGTATTGTCCCCATCTGTGTTAATCCTTATGGATAATAAAGAAATTGTATTTCCATGTATTTATATGCGTGAGAGAGATGGATGTTTATGACTTAGAATTTCTTAAAGTTAGAGAACAACAAACCCTCTTGAAGTGGTTATGTATTTATGCAGACATATATATTCACTTAACACGGAATTCCATGCAACAATATTTCACCAACATGCCATCCAACAAATTCGTTTCGCTTTAGAATTTCTTCGATAATTTCCCAAAGAGCTAAGCACTAGGCTCGGTATATGTGTATATGAGTGTATATGAATGTATTTGAATGTGCACGCGCGCGTGTATGTGTGTGCGTATGTGTGAGTGAGTGCGCTTGCGTGTGTGTGTAAATATGATGTGTATGAACATGTGTATTTACATATGGCTGAAACATTCTTATTTCTTTACTGCCCACAAGGGGTTAAACATAGAGGGGTCAAACAAGGACAGACAAAGGGATTAAGTCGATTAGATCGACCTCAGTGGTTATTTGATACTTAATTTATCGATCCAGAAAGGATGAAAGGCAAAGTCGACCGCGGCAGAATTTGAACTCAGAACATAACGGCAGACGAAATACGGCTACACATTTCGCCCGGCGTGCTAACGCTTCTGCCAGCTCGCCCGGTTACGACGACGAGTGCTCAAGTTGATTCATTCGGTCAACTGAACAGCCTGCTCGTGAAGGAAATTAACGTACATGTGACTGAGCCCTCTGCAGACACGAGTGCCCTTAACGTTGTCCTCAGGGAGATTCAGCGTGACACCCGAATGTAACAAGGCCGACCCATTGAACTACAAGTACAACTAATTTTTGCTGGATGAGTGGACTGCAGCGACAGAAAGTAGTGTGTCTTGCTCAAGGTCTCAACGCGCCATCGGGAATCGAACTCAGGGTCTTACGATCATAAGCCTAATACACTAAACACTATGTCACGCGCCGGTATATATTATATACCTATATATTTCTTTACTACCCACAAGGGGCTAAACATAGAGTGGATAAACAAGGACAGACATAGTTATTAAGTCGATGACATCGACCCCAGCGCATAACTGGTACTTAATTTATCGACCCCGAAAGGATGAAAGGCAAAGTCGACCTCGGCGGAATTCACTCAGAACGTAACAGCAGACGAAATACCTATTTCTTTATTACCCACAGGGGGGTAAACATAGAGGGGACAAACAAGGACAGACAAACGAATCAAGTCGATTACATCGACCTCAGTGCGTAACTGGTACTTAATTTATCAATCCCGAAAGGATGAAAGGTAAAGTCGACCTCGGCGGAATTTGAACTCAGAATGTAACGGCAGACGAAATACGGCGACGCATTTCGCCCGGCGTTCTAACATTTCTGCAAGCTCGCCGCCTTATATATATAATATATACCTATAATTTATAGTGTGTCCTCAACATACACTCATTCTATAAACACGCACACATAAAAAGAAACTGACACACGCGGATACATGAATCAGAAACAATCGAGCGGAGCATTTCAAAGACGAAGCCGCCGTAATATTCCAGCCAAATCACAGGTTCTATAATTACAGGTAAACTCACAGTCGCAGATCGAAGCTTAAACACATATATACACATATTCATACATTCACAATTACATATACACACAAACTGACACACAGGCCACATGTAGGCACATTGCAAGAACATACATACGGAAACACAAGCATACACATATAAACTCACATATGCATACACTCGTATACACGCACACATGCATGCATACACGCAGGCATACCCACACGCGCGCATAAATACTCAACGTTGGCCGCTGTTTGCAAAGTAAATATATATCCTCCCACGCTAACTACTTGTGAAGTTTGATGGACACATATAGCGTCCTCGTGTTTTCCAGGTAAATACACACACGTTCTCACGCATAGAAATAAACATATACATACATATACACATGGACACATCTGCGTATGTATGTCTGTATGTATGTATGTATGTATATGTAAAGAGTGTGTGTGCTTGTGTGTGCGTGAGTGTGTGCACATGTGTGTATGAGAGAGGGAGAAAGAGAGAGAGAGAGAGAGAGAGATAGATGAAGAAGATAGCAGGTTCTTAATGTTGACCCCAGCACAAGGCGCAATTTTGTATGTATGTATGAAAAGATGGATGTATGGATGCACGCATACACACGCACACAATTATATATATTTATATGCAAATGTATATACACACACACATACATACACACACATACACACACACACACATATATATATCCATGTGTACACATATAGAAATGTATTCTATTTTCAAATACACATGCATATATATAGATGTATATATGTATAATATACATATATACATTGTATATATATTTATATGTATGTAGGTATGTACGTATGGGTGGGTGTATATCTTTAAGCACACAGTGTTTAATAACGTCATTACCAGCTCTTAAGCGAGCTGGCAATTTCCCAATTAATCTCTAATCACATTGGCCTATAATCTCATTGTTGTGATTGTAACACATTGTATGTAGAAGGGACGTGCGGCGTGGAAGGGCCGGGTGGGGGGTTAGATGGTGTGAAGGGTCTGAGGTCGGTGGCGAGCAATACGGTAGTCTGTGGCGACTGCTGGGTGGCGGGGATTGGTACCATTGGTCGTATTGGTAGTTTTGTAGCGGTACGTAGCACTAGGCTGATGGCTGGTGACGGGGCTGATGGCGGCGATGGTTGCGGCGATCTTAACGAGGGCGGGGCGCAGGAATTGTGTTAGTGGTGATGTTACCGTTGTGTAAAGATGAAAAGCGGAGATGCTATGCCATATTATTAATATTTATTATTATTATTATTATTATTATTATATTATTATTATTATTATTATTATTATTATTATTATTATATTATTATTATTATATTATTATTATTATTCAGTAGTTTTATTTTTATATCGTGCTTTCACTTCACTACCGAGCGCAGCTCTGTGTGCCTTGGGTATGTGCTGTGATTTGTTGTAATGCTCTGATGGTTATTGTATGGAAAGTGTTCTGCGTAGGATGTGTCCAGTGCCTAGTAGTGCAATTTTCTGTATGTTATATGTGTTTGTAAGTCCTGGTGTTTTGTTACGTATTTGTCTGAATATTTTTTTATCATGCCTAATGCACCTACTATGATAGGAATTGTTTCTGTTTTCAGGTTCCACATTCTAGTTACCTCTATTTCCAGGTCTTTGTATTTTGAGAGTTTCTCCATTTCTTTTAGAAACACGTTGTCATCTGCCGGTATTGATACATCAATTAGAAAGCATTTTTTTCCTTCATGATCTTTGACAACTATATCTGGTCTGTTGGCCTTAATTTCTCTATCTGTGTGTATCGGCATATCCCAGAGTATGGTTGCTTTCTCGTTTTCTGTGACCTTTTCTGGTGTGTGCCTATACCATCTTTTTTCTGTTGTTATTCCATAATGTTGGCATAGCTTCCAATGTATGTAGGTTCCAACTCTGTCATGTCTGTGAATATATTCCTTCTTAGCCAGGACTGGGCAGCTAGAGATAATATGATTTATTGTTTCTTGTCCATCTCCACATATTCTGCAGTTACTTGTAATATTTCTTTTCATTACATGTTTTTGGTAATTTCTGGTGGGGAGGCTTTGGTCTTGTGCTGCAATTAAAAATCCCTCTGTTTCTGCTTTGAGTCCTGAGCTTCTCAACCATTGCTGGATTTTTCTTTGTCTATTTCTTTTGCGTTTAGTTTAGTGCAGTATTTACCATGAAGGGGCTTTTCTTGCCATCGTTTTATCATGGCTCGTTGCTGTTCTATTTTTAGCTTGGATTCATTTGTTTTATAGCTTTTGTTGTTTCTTCATCCTCTTCTTCTTCTTCTTTGTGTTTATTAGGTGGTATGATTTCTTGTTTGTATTTGTCAGCTTCCTTAAATACTGAGAACAGTTTTTTGTTTTGCTCGTGTTTTGCTGCTATCTGGATCAGTTTTCCTTCCTTCTGAAGTAGGTATTTTTGCTGTCCTATGGTGGTTATTTTATAGTAGTTTTCCAGCTGTTATTATTATTATTATATTATTATTATTATTTATTATTATTATTATATTATTATTATTATTATTATTATTATTATTATTATTATATTATTATATTATTATTATTATTATTATTAATTATTATTATCATCATCATCATTATTAATTATTATTATCATCATCATTATTATTATTATTATTATTATTATTATTATTATATTATTATTATTATTAAAATTATTATTATATTATTATTATTATTATAAATCATCCTTATTATTATTATTATTATTATTCAGTAGTTTTATTTTTATAGCGTGCTTTCACTTCACTACCGAGCGCAGCTCTGTGTGCCTTGGGTATGTGCTGTGATTTGTTGTGATGCTCTGATGGTTATTGTATGGAAAGTGTTCTGCGTAGGATGTGTCCAGTGCCTAGTAGTGCAATTTTCTGTATGTTATATGTGTTTGTAAGTCCTGGTGTTTTTGTTATGTATTTGTCTGAATATTTTTTTATCATGCCTAATGCACCTACTATGATAGGAATTGCTTCTGTTTTTAGATTCCACATTCTGGTTACCTCTATTTCCAGGTCTTTGTATTTTGAGAGTTTCTCCATTTCTTTTAGAGACACGTTGTCATCAGCCGGTATTGATACATCAATTAGAAAGCATTTTTTTTCCTTCATGATCTTTGACAACTTTATCTGTCTGTTGGCCTTATTTCTCTATCTGTGTGTATCGGCATATCCCAGAGTATGGTTGCTTTCTCGTTTTCTGTGACCTTTTCTGGTTTGTGCCTATACCATCTTTTTTCTGTTGTTATTCCATAATGTTGGCATAGTTTCCAGTGTATATAGGTCCCAACTCTGTCGTGTCTGTGAATATATTCCTTCTTAGCCAGGACTGGGCAGCCAGAGGTAATATGATTTATTGTTTCTTGTCCATCTCCACATATTCTGCAGTTACTTGTTATATTTCTTTTCATTACTGTTTTTGGTAATTTCTGGTGGGGAGGCTTTGATCTTGTGCTGCAATTAAAAATCCCTCTGTTTCTGCTTTGAGTCCTGAGCTTCTCAAACATTATTATTTTATATTATTATTATTATTATTATTATTATTATTATTATTATTATGATTATTATTATTATTTATTATTATTATTATATTATTATTTTATTATTATTATTATTATTATTATTATTTTTATTATTATTATTATTATTATTATTATTATTATTAATTATTATTATCATCATCATCATTATTATTATTATTATCATCATCATTATTATTATTATTATTATTATTATTATTATTATTATTATTATTATTATTATAAATTATTATTATTATTATTATTATTATAAATCATCCTTATTATTATTATTATTATTCAGTAGTTTTATTTTTATAGCGTGCTTTCACTTCACTACCGAGCGCAGCTCTGTGTGCCTTGGGTATGTGCTGTGATTTGTTGTGATGCTCTGATGGTTTTGTATGGAAAGTGTTCTGCGTAGGATGTGTCCAGTGCCTAGTAGTGCAATTTTCTGTATGTTATATGTGTTTGTAAGTCCTGGTGTTTTTGTTATGTATTTGTCTGAATATTTTTTTATCATGCCTAATGCACCTACTATGATAGGAATTGCTTCTGTTTTTAGATTCCACATTCTGGTTACCTCTATTTCCAGGTCTTTGTATTTTGAGAGTTTCTCCATTTCTTTTAGAGACACGTTGTCATCAGCCGGTATTGATACATCAATTAGAAAGCATTTTTTTCCTTCATGATCTTTGACAACTTTATCTGGTCTGTTGGCCTTAATTTCTCTATCTGTGTGTATCGGCATATCCCAGAGTATGGTTGCTTTCTCGTTTTCTGTGACCTTTTCTGGTTTGTGCCTATACCATCTTTTTTCTGTTGTTATTCCATAATGTTGGCATAGTTTCCAGTGTATATAGGTCCCAACTCTGTCGTGTCTGTGAATATATTCCTTCTTAGCCAGGACTGGGCAGCCAGAGGTAATATGATTTATTGTTTCTTGTCCATCTCCACATATTCTGCAGTTACTTGTTATATTTCTTTTCATTACATGTTTTTGGTAATTTCTGGTGGGGAGGCTTTGATCTTGTGCTGCAATTAAAAATCCCTCTGTTTCTGCTTTGAGTCCTGAGCTTCTCAAACATTATTATTATTATTATTATTATTATTATTATTATTATTATTATTATTATTATATTATTATTATTATTATTATTATTACTATGATTATTATTATTACTATGATTATTATTATTATTATTATTATTATTATTATTATTATTATTATTATTATTGTTGTTGTTATTATTCTTCTTCTTATTATTATTACTAATATT
>NC_043002.1:4463818-4471318 GCF_006345805.1 Octopus sinensis
TGGAGAGAAATGATGAAAAAGAAAGTGAAGAGAAAGAAAGTCAAAAACAGGAAGGTTGAGGGAGAGAAAGTAAGAGGGAGATAGAGAAAAGATGAGAAAGACAGATAGAAAGGGAGGGAGAAGAAAAAATGAAAGTAAATGAAAGGAAAACAGATAGAAAGAGAAAGGGGAGAGAAAGAAAGAGGGGAAAGAGAGAAAGAGAGAGATAAAGGGATAAAGGGGAGAGGGAGAAATATAGGAGAAAGAAAGAAAAAGAAAAAGTGTACGAAAGAAAGAAAAAGACAGGTTGAGGAAAAGAAAGACAGAGAGAAAAGAAAAGGAGGAGAAAAATAATGAAACTGAAAAAAGATAGGAAGAGAGTCTGAAGGGAGAGGGAGAGAGAGAGAGAGAGAGAATAAGAGAAAGAGAGAGAGAGAGAATGAGAAAAAGAGAGAGAGAATGAGAGAAAGAGAGAGAAAGAGAGAAATAAAAAGGGAGTGAGAAAGAGAGAGAGGAAGAAAGAAACTGAAAAAGAGGGTCTGAAGGGAGAGAGAGAGAGAGAGAGAGAGAGAGTGTGTGTGTGAGAGTATTAGGTGGTGATGATGGTACTAAATTCATGTTTGAACAATTACCAACTTCTATGGAACAACCGTCGTCCTTCATTCATTTAGATGGAGATTATTAGGTTAACTTGTTGGTTGTGAGTGGTGTGAGTGTGTGTGTCGTATGTTCGTTGTTACGGTCGTCTGCTTAAATGATTTGAACGAACGAATAAGAAAAACAAAGTGTAAAAAGACAACAAAAATAATAATTATAAGTTTACGAAATTGACTGACTCTAACATTGATTGACTTCCTCTCCTTCTCCCATTCGATCTTTCTATCCTTCATTCGGTTCCTTTCTTCTTTTCTTTCTTTTCTTTTTCGCTCTCATTTACCTTTTCTTTCTCTCTTCCTTTGTTTTCGTTTCTCTTTCTCTATTTCTTTAATTATTTTCTCTTTTTCTCTTTCTTCATCTCTCCCATCTTTCCTTACTTTTCTTTTTTTTTTCTTTTTAATCATTTTATTTTCATTAATGAGAAAACTGAAAGGAACATATTTCAAAAGGAAAATGGGGGAGAAGAGAAACTTGTACAAACACACACAAACATTCAAGCATATTCTTGCTCTCCGACAAACGCAGAGCACCTTCGGCTTTTTCTCTCCAAAACGGCTTTTCAGTCCAACGTTTATATGCTGCCACTTAAAGCTTTATCTACTTAGAGATATCACCGAGTCCCACAAATGTATATATATATATGTATATATATATATATATATATATATATATATATATATATAATATATATATATATATATATATATATATATATATATATATATATATATATATAGCAATAATAAATCTCTGAACGAGATGTGAACAGTAACCGCTCGACAACGTAAAGTATACTAGCCATCTCAATATGGCTAACCACTAAGGGTGGGTGTTACTGTAGCTTTTAGCCCCAGGAGATCATCGTCTCCAGCTGGCATTGGGCACACTTTCTGTGCCCTTATGGTATTTGCAAAGGGAGGTCATCCCTTCCTCGTAAACCTAAGCGATACGCACGGACTGCAGTTTCAAGGTAATTTGCCTCTTGTCAACGTACGGTAATCACCGGTTTACGACGAAAGGAAGACCTATTTGCAAATACTTATAGGTTTTTCTAGTGACTTCCGTTACTGATTTCGAAAAACTGCAGTGTTTCTTGAGGTACATTTCCCTGTTCCTTACTGGAACCATTCTTAAAATATAACCCCAATCATCAGACTTCTATATCACTTTCTCATAGTTTGATACTATAAACTATATTTTAATTTTTTAAACAAAAAAGTATGTGTAAGATAGGTTCGCCAGACCCTACAGTACAAGCCATACTTTAATTCAAATAAAAAATTACAAAAATAAATAAATATATAATATATAATTCTTAAACAAGAATGTTGTTTCACCCAGTTATGTCATCGTCGGCTTCATCTTTTGAATGTCCCTTATACGTATTCCAGCCCAAGTTACTCTTCAAAGTTCATACACCCAGGTTATATACTCCGCACTACTATTGCTTAACTTAGTCTGAAATACTTATCTAACTTTCGAAGGACGGTCACTTCTGGCTGTCGTCATCATCGCTGTTCTGAGAATCGGGCAGGGATGCTGTTTCTCATCTTTTATCGCTGTTTTCTTTTATGGTTCGTTTTGCCTTTCTTGGACGTTTATTACTTCATTTTCTTCAAATATTCTGAGTTCGGAAATTGTTTTCTTTTATCGCCATCTCCTCACTCGTTACCAGACGGGGGACACGCGCTGCTGCTGCTGCTGCAAGTTTTGGCCAGGAAACGTGGTGCTTGGTTACTTATTTTCGGACTCGCGAGTATGCACTGATTTTTCCGTCATCTCCGAGTCTATGACTCCCGGTGTTGTGGGGACTGGTTTTGTAAATGTTGTTGCTGTTACTGCTCTGGCCTCATCTCCACCATGTTATTGATGGCTATAACTAGACTAATGGGTCATCCCACTTTCTGGTCAGCTCCTGATACTGATGATACGGACGTCGTCTCTGTTAATCTCGAAGCTTTGATCGGTGATAGTGCTGGAGTTGTCTCTTACGGCTGCTGCTGTTGTTGTCCTTGCTACTCAAGTAGAAAAACTTATAAACGAATCTTTCCCGAGTGTAACAAGTGAATCTTCTGTCCTGCAATATCAGTCTTTTTGTTTTAGATTCTGCGCCTGCAACTGGACAAAGCTCCGGAATAGCCCTGTAGTTTTGAGGTGTCATAAGTACTTGCACGTCCATGCTAATTGGTCTCGATCAAATGTCATATTCCGAAATTCCTCGCTTGCGAACAGTCCATATTGCGACACGAAGATAAAATCAAGCCAAGAGTTAATATCGTTAACAAAGCCCCTCTTTGTATCCTCTTTGTATTGTGTTAGTCCGCATACTCTTTTACTTTTTTACTTGTTTCTGTCATTTGACTGCGGCCATGCTGGAGCACCGCCTTTAGTCGAGGAAATCGACTCCAGGACTTATTCTTTGTAAGCCTAGTACATATTCTATCGGTTTCATTTGCCGAACCGCTAAATTATGGAGATGTAAACACACCAGCATCGGTTGTCAAACGATGTTGGGGGGGGACAAACACAGACACACAAAGATTTACGCACCAAACACACACACACACACACACCACACACACACACACACACACACATATATATATATATATATATATACATATATACGATGGGCTTCCTTAAGATTCTGTGTACCAAATCCATTCACAAGGCTTTGGTCGGCCCGAGGCTATAGTAGAAGTCACTTGCCCAAGGTGACACGCAGTGGGACTGAACCCGGAACCATGTGGCTGGTAAATAAACTACTTACCACACAGGTTTTAATCGATGAGCAGGTGCTTCCTGTATTATTTATATCGGCTGTTCTGCCTCGACTTTGGTCTTAAAGAGCTGGTTGGTGGGCCCGTAGTATTTACTTCGATAAATTGATGCAATTTTGTTCCGCATCAGAGGGAGATCAATTTGAGGGCATACTGAAATCTGCTCCGCTTTTGATGAGGTACGGGTAATTAATATGTACATACCAGTTATCAGGAATGTGTTTAATATGTGAAATTGGTCCATGCAATAATGTTGCATCGCTAAACTTACTGGCTATTTAAGCAATGTGTTCGTGGATAGTTAATAGCTTGCTTGAAGAAAGAGCAATAACTCCTGAAATATGTATATACAGCTATTAGTTACTTTTATATCTTCGTTTGCATTGTTTACGTAGACGTATTAGTTTACAAAGGCCCCCTACATGGCCTTGCTTTTTGCTTTTTGAGCCAAAAAATTAACTAACTAACTAACTAACAAAACGTCGTAACTTTCGGCTCTAAATTCTGTAGGAAATCTGTTGAGATACATTTAGAATATAGAAAAATATTTCTTTTTGTCCCCTATCGAAAAAGAGACAGTGTTATTCTAGCTCCTGGGTCTGTATCCTGTCCAATCTTAGATACTCTCTGTTGAAGCAATACGAGTAAAAGTATTTTTACCATTCATGTATTCGCTAAATATAACTTGGATATAATACGCAGAAGTGCTACAGAGCTGTTTTTGCAGTTGCTGTTCTTCAGATCATCATTAAAGTCATTTTCGATGCTTGAAAATACATTTACTTTATTCTTTTCGAAATGACCACGCGGAACGGTAAATTCTTTTTTTTTTTTTTTTTTTTTGTATTCATGTTATTTTATGCTTGTTAAATGTCTGAAGAAGCATTTTGATATGTCTTTGAGAGGCTGTATCCGTCTGCACTTCGTTCTTGCTTTTGTTATTGTTGTTACTACTGATAATCAAATACGGCAGAAATTTTAACAACAGAGTGACAACCAAAATACTCTAATGAAGTTTTTTCTCATCCAAATGGGCCAAAAAAAGCAAATAATTAAAACATATCTTCGTTTAATGTTAGATAACATTAGTAGAAAATGTCCACCACTTAAAACCTACTTCGGAATCCAAAAGCTGGAGGCAAAGGCATCTGACTCTAACGTTATCTTTTATCTTTTACTTGTTTCAGTCATTAGGCTACGGTCAAGCTGGAGTACCGCCTTGAAGTGTTTAGTCGAACAAACCAGCTTACTTTTAGAGTCTGGTATTTATTCTATCGTTTCGTTTTTGCCGAACCACTAAGTTACGGGAACGTAAACAAATCAACACCAGTTGTCAAGCGGTGGTGGAAGACAAACATTCACAATGCACAAAAACGCGCACACACACACACACCACACACACACACACACACACACACACACACACACACACACACACATACACACACACACACTCATACACACTCATACGCCGGGCTTCTTTCAGTTTCTGTCTACCAAATCCACTCACAAGGCTTTAGTCGGCCGAGGCTATAGTAGAAGACACTTGCCCAAGGTGCCACGCAGTGGGACAGAACCCGGAACCATGTGGTTCGTAAGCAAGCTACTTACCACACAGCCACTCCACCTTCACTTTCTTTTTGGAAGTTGGCTTTGCCAAAGAGGAACGTGTCTATCTTCAAGCCTTTTCAATCTGCTCCATCACACAAATTCTTTCACTAAAGCCATCAGACAAATAAAAACTTCACGGCCTAAGGAACGTGGAAGGAGGATCTTTACAAAGAACTCAGATGATAGCTAGGTTCACCCTACATGCAACAGCAGGTACTTGTCATAACTTGACATGACAGCAATGTCGGACACAATTCCCTTGTATTGCGTGCATCATGGGCAAAATTGGTTCACGGTACTTCCTTGCATATAGACATTATCACGATCCGGCAAAGTATCATTTCTCGAGCGTGATAATGTCATTTCTCATTTTTCGTTAACCATATATAAATTTATTCTTTGGAGATTACCGAAATTAAATTGCGTTAGCATTTCCTTATTGGATTCGTCCTCGAAGTAACAAACATCTTCTGGGTTAAAGTACTTTCTGGTGTCAGACACACCTTGTAACATCAATATTATCTTATCGGTCATGGTGGCGTAAATCTCACCAAACCATATATTGGATGCATGTCATTAGATGCTCTAGCGCTTCTACCAACTCACAAATCTTAACTATACTAATGATTAAAATGATGAAGATGGTGATGATGATGATGATGATGACGACGACGACGACGACGCCGTCGATGATAATGATAATAATAATAATAGTGATGATGATAATGATAATAATGATGATGATTATGATGATGATGATGATGATGATGATGATAATGATGATGATGATGATGATAATAATAATGATAATAATAGTGATGATGATGATGATAATGATGATGATGATGATGATGATGATGATGATGATGATGATGATGATGATGATGATGATGATGATGATGATAATAATAATAATAATAATAATAATAATAATATAATAATAATCGAAAAATGTGCCAAAGCAACCTTGGAAAGAGGAAAACTACTTAAGAGTAACAAAATCATGGTAGAAAAAGACAGTAAAATGAGAATAAGACCAAACCCAGACGTACAAATGGTTAGGAACCAGATAGAATAGAACACACACAAAAAGAAAGGGAAGATAAGGAAGGAATATTACAGACGAACTACATTAATATTTAAAACAGAGTCCAATGCGGAAAACAAAATAATAGGTATCAACACTCTAGCTGTTCCTGTTACACTTACAATATTCTTAATTGAACACTAAATGAACTAACGAAACTAGATCGGGAGACAAGAAGATAATGACCGGAATTTAGTATAAGTGACTCAAAATCTGACATAGAAAAATTTTATACACACGCGCACGCACGCACACACACACATCCGAGTTAGATGCACGTAACAAGGTGTTAGCTATAAATTCCTTAGCAGTTCCGACTCTTATTTACAGTTTCAATGCGTTGAACTGGAATATGAGTGAAATAAGGAAGATTGACAGGAAAATCAGTAAGCTGCTGACTTGCAATAAGATGGATGGTGATGGAAGCACTCCGTCGGTTACGACGACGAGGGTTCCGGTTGATCCGAATCAACGGAACAGCCTGCTCGTGAAATTAACGTGTAAGTGGCTGAGCACTCTACAGACACGTGTACCCTTAACGTAGTTCTCGGGGATATTCAGCGTGACACAGAGAGTGACGAGGCCGGCCCCTTGAAATACAGGTACAACAGAAACAGGGAGTAAGAGTGAGAGAAAGTTGTGGTGAAAGAGTACAGCAGGGTTCACCACCATCCCCTGTCGGAGTCTCATGGAGCTTTAGGTGTTTTCGCTCAATAAACACTCACAACGCCCGGTCTGGGAATCGAAACCGCGATCCTACGACCGCGAGTCCGCTGCCCTAACCACAGGGCCATTGCGCCTCCACTGCTATAAGATACACTACCTAAAGGACGTTTTTATCTACCCAGAGCTCAAGGAGGTCGAGGCTTTGATCCAATTTGAAATCTCCTACAAAACCACCACAATTGGCCTGGCAAAATATCGTGAAACATATAACGACTGGAGAGCAAAGAATTTTCAAGTGAGGTTGAACAGCACGATGGAAGTGCAGCAACAGTAGTTGCAAAGAAGATGAAATCAGTAGCAAAGAAAAATGCGTTTGAATAACTGGCTGATAGGTGGGAACAAAAACCTCTGCATGGCAAATATGTTCCTAAGTGGCTGACAAAATATGCATCTCTGATTACGAGCAGAAGTAGTGAGGGAGCATCATAGCCATGTGTTGAGAGGAATTCTTTGAGGTTTAAATAATTCACCCTGGGAACATCGGTGTCTCGTTCAACATCCTTAAACAGCCCTTATTCAAAGAGCGCTTGAGCAGGATGGGCTACTCGACTTGAAGAAACTTCTAACTGGACCCCCACCTGCAAGGTCAAGCGCTTTTTATCTTGGTATGAGATCTCCATATTGCGCACATATGATTGTGATGCATGTTCCTGTTGTACC